>NW_025423160.1:0-69083 GCF_020497125.1 Mauremys mutica
GGTCCCGGCAGGGGGCGCCGGGGGTCAGAAGGGTCCCGGCAGGGGGCGCCGGGGGTCAGAGGGTCCCGGCCGGGGGGCGCCGTGGGTCAGAAGGGTCCCGGCAGGGGGCGCCGGGGGTCAGAGGGTCCCGGCAGGGGGCGCCGGGGGTTAGAAGGGTCCCGGCAGGGGGCGCTGCGGAGCAGAGCGTCCCGGCAGGGGGCGCCGGGGGGCTGAAGGGTCCCGGCAGGGGGCGCTGGGGGGCTGAAGGGTCCCGGCAGGGGGCGCCGCGGAGCAGAGGGTCCCGGCCGGGGGGCGCCGTAGGTCAGAAGGGTCCCGGCAGGGGGCGCCGGGGGTCAGAGGGTCCCGGCAGGGGGCGCCGGGGGTTAGAAGGGTCCCGGCAGGGGGCGCTGCGGAGCAGAGCGTCCCGGCAGGGGGCGCCGGGGGGCTGAAGGGTCCCGGCAGGGGGCGCTGGGGGGCTGAAGGGTCCCGGCAGGGGGCGCCGCGGAGCAGAGGGTCCCGGCAGGGGGCGCCGCGGGGCAGAGGGTCCCAGCAGAGGGCGCCGGGGGGCAGAAGCGTCCCGGCAGGGGGCGCCGCGGAGCAGAGCGTCCCGGCAGGGGGCGCCGGGGGTCAGAAGGGTCCCGGCAGGGGGCGCCGGGGGTCAGAGGGTCCCGGCCGGGGGGCGCTGGGGGTCAGAGGGTCCCGGCAGGGGGCGCCGGGGGTCAGAGGGTCCCGGCCGGGGGGCTCACGCCGTGCTTGTCGCCCCCCCCAGAAATATCGCTACCAAGATGAGGACAGCCCGCCCCTGGAGCAGAGCCCGGCGCATCTCCCCAACCAGGTAAAGGCCCCCGAGCTCGTCCACGTCTCGGAGAAGAACTTGTCCCAGATCGAGAACGTCCACGGCTACGTGGCCCACTCCCACGTCTCCCCCATGAAGGTAGGACGGGGGGCGGGGGGCGCCCGGCCAGCACAGGGGGGCCCCGCCCGGCCCCGCCCCCCCCGCCTGCGAGTGTGTCGGGGGGCTCAGTGGGGCGGCCTGTGTCGCTCTGGGTGGGGGTCTGAATGGGTCTGGGTGTGTCACCGGGTGTGTGAGAGTGGATCTGGGTGTGTCACTGTGTGTGTATGTGGACTGGTGTGTTGCTGTGTGTGTGAATGGCTCTGGGTGTGTTGCTGGGTGTGTGTGAGAGTGTATCTGTGTGTGTGTGTGAATGGCTCTGGCTGTGTCGCTGTGTGTGTGTGTGAGAGTGGATCTGGGTGTGTCACTCTGTGTGTCAATGGATCTGGGTGTGTCGCTCTGTATGTGTGTGTGTGTGGACTGGTGTGTCACTGTGTGTGTGAATGGGTCTGGGTGTGTCACTCTGTGTGAGAGAGTGGATCTAGGTGTGTCTGTGTGGGAGGGGTGTGTGTGTGTGTGGCTCTGGGTGTGTGAGAGTGGATCTGTGTGTGTCACTCTCTGTGTGTCAATGGATCTGGGTGTGTCGCTCTGTGTGTGTGTGAGAGTGGATCTAGGTGTGTTTCTCTGCGTGTGGGAGGTATGTGTGTGTGTGAATGGATCTGGGTGTGTCGCTGTGTGTGTCAGTGGATCAGAGTTTGTCGCTGTGGGTATGAGTGGGTCTGCGTGTGTCACTGTGTGTGTGTGGACTGGCGTGTTGCTGTGTGTGTGAATGAATCTGGGTGTGTCACGGTGTGTGTCAGTGGATCAGGGTTTGTCGCTGTGTATGTGTGTGAGAGAGTGGATCTGTGTGTGTGTGTGTGTGTGTCAGTGGATTTGTGTGTCACTCTGCGTGTGTGAGAGAGTGGATCTGTGTGTGTCAGTGGATCTGTGTGTCACTCTCTATGTGCGAGTGGATCTCTGTGTGTGTGTGTGTGTATGGATCTGGGTGTGTTGCTGTGTGTGTCAATGGATGTGTGTGTGTGTCAATGGATCTGTGTGTGTGTGTGTGAATGGATCTGGGTGTGTGGCTGTGTGTGTCAATGGATCTGGGTGTCACTCGGGGGTGTGTGTGTGTGAGTGGATTTGTGTGTGTGTCAGTGGATCTGGCTTTGTGTGAGTGGGTCTGGGTGTGTCACTCTGTGTGCAGGTGTGTCAGGGGTGCTGGCTCTCTGGGAGTGGGCATCAGTGGATCTGTGTGTGTCGCTGTGTGTGTGTGTGTCAGTGGATTTGTCTCACTCTGTGTGTGTGTGAGAGAGAGTGGATCTGTGTGTGTTGCTGTGTGTGTGTGTATCTGGGTGTGTGTCAGTAGGTCTGGGTGTGAGTGAGTGGATCTATTTGTTTCACTCCGTGTGTGTGTGCGTGTGTGTGTAAGGGTGTGTGTATCACTAGCTGTGTGTGTGTGTGTGTATGTTGGGGAATGTCACTGGCTCTCTGGGAGTGTGCGTGTTAGTGGATCTGGGTGTGTTGCTCTGTGTGTCAGTGTGTGAGTGTATTTGTGTGCGAGAGAGGGTGTGTCAGGATGTGGGTATCACTAGCTCTCTGAGTGTGTCAGTGGATTTGTGTGTGTGTCAGCTTGGGTCAGTGTGTGTCTGAGTGTATCAGTGTGTGTGTAAGAGAGAGATGGTGTGTCAGGGTGTGCATATCACTAGCACCCTGTGTGTGTGTGCAGATCTGTGGGTGGGTCAGAGTGTGTCTGAGTGTATCAGTGTGCGTGTGGGTGTGCATACCACTAGCTCTCAGAGTGTATGTTAATGGATCTGTGTGTCAGTGTGTGTGTTAGTGTGTGTCCGGATGTGCATTTGTCAGTCTCGGTGTGTGAATGTGTGAGTGTGTATCTGTGTGTGTATGTGTGGGTGGGTGTGTAGGATGTGCCTGGGGTTGTGTTGGGGTTGTCAGTGTGTCTATCATAGGGTGTGTGTGTGTCAATGTGTATCTTACTGTGTCTAAGTGTGTGTGTCAACACAGTGTGTCAGTGGGAGCAGCTGTGCGTTTGTGAGTCCATGTCTGTGTGTTTCTTAATGTGTCAGTGTGTGTGTGTCACATTCGCTCCTGTGTGTCAGTTTTAGCATGTGTCTGACTCTGCCTGTGTGTTTGTGTGTGACAGTCACTGAGTGTGTATTAGCAGATCCCTGTGTGTGTCTGTTTCAACATGTGAGTGTGTATCTTAGTGTGTGTGTGTGTGTCAGAGGTGTGTCACGGTGTCACAGGCATTATGTGTATCTTAGTGTGTGTGTCAGTATGAATCTTAATGTGGGTGTTTGACAGTGTGTGGGTCAGTTGTGTATCTTAGTGTGTGTGTGTGTGTGTGTGTCAGAGGTGTGTCATAAGGATCTGGGTGTGTAGCTCAGTATGAGTGTGTGACTGTGTGTGTCAGTGTGACTGTGTGTGTGTGTGTGTGTGTCTCAGGGTGTGTCAGCAAGTGCGTGTTAGTGGCTGTGTCAGTGCGTAGCTCAGTGCGACTGTGTCGTTGCTTGTGTGTCAGTGGATCTCCGTGTGTGTCAGACTCAGTGTGTGTGGCCGTGTGTATCCCAGTGTGTGTATATTAGGGAGTGTCTGTGTCACTCTGTGTCCGAGTGTATCACAGCGTCGGTGTCTGTGGGTGTATCTGAAGGTGCCGGTGTGTGTGTGTGTGTGTGTGTGTGTGTGTGTGCGTGCACACACACGTTTGTGGAGGGATACTTTACACACACACAGAACACAATTTACTAGTCACCAGGAGAAAATCAGCAACAAGGACTCCTGGGTTCTCTCCCCGGCTCTGGGAGGGGAGTGGGGGCTGGTGGGTTGGAGCAGTGGGACTGGGAGCCAGGACTCCTGGGTTCTCTCCCCAGCTCTGGGAGGGCAGTGGGGGCCGGTGGGTCAGAGCAGGGGGGGCTGGGAGCCAGGACTCCTGGGTTCTCTCCCCAGCTCTGGGAGGGGAGTGGGGGCTGGTGGTTAGAGCAGGGAGGGCTGGGAGCCAGGACTCCTGGGTTCTCTCCTCGGCTCTGGGAGGGGCGTGGGGGCTGGTGGGTTGGAGCAGGGGGGGCTGGGAGCCAGGACTCCTGGGTTCTCTCCCCGGCTCTGGGAGGGGAGTGGGGGCTGGTGGGTCAGAGCAGGGGGGGCTGGGAGCCAGGACTCCTGGGTTCTCTCCCCGGCTCTGGGAGGGGAGTGGGGGCTGGTGGGTCAGAGCAGGGGGGCTGGGAGCCAGGACTCCTGGGTTCTCTCCCCGGCTCTGGGAGGGGAGTGGGGGCTGGTGGGTTGGAGCAGGGGGGCTGGGAGCCAGGACTCCTGGGTTCTCTCCCGGGCTCAGGGACGGCGGTGGGGGCTGGTGGGTTAGAGCAGGGGGGCTGGGAGCCAGGACTCCTGGGTTCTCTCCCCGGCTCTGGGAGGGGAGTGGGGGCTGGTGGGTCAGAGCAGGGGGGCTGGGAGCCAGGACTCCTGGGTTCTCTCCCCGGCTCTGGGAGGGGAGTGGGGGCTGGTGGGTTGGAGCAGGGGGGCTGGGAGCCAGGACTCCTGGGTTCTCTCCCCGGGCTGGGAGGGGAGTGGGGGCTGGTGGGTTAGAGCAGGGGGGGCTGGGAGCCAGGACTCCTGGGTTCTCTCCCCGGCTCTGGGAGGGGAGTGGGGGCTGGTGGGTCGGAGCAGCGGGGGCTGGGAGCCAGGACTCCTGGGTTCTCTCCCCGGCTCTGGGAGGGGAGTGGGGGCTGGGGGGTTAGAGCAGGGGGGCTGGGAGCCAGGACTCCTGGGTTCTCTCCCCGGCTCTGGGAGGGGAGTGGGGGCTGGGGGGTTAGAGCAGGGGGGCTGGGAGCCAGGACTCCTGGGTTCTCTCCCCGGCTCTGGGAGGGGAGTGGGGGGCTGGTTGGGGAAGGGGGGGCTGGGAGCCAGGACTCCTGGGTTCTCTCCCCGGCTCTGGGAGGGGAGTGGGGGGCTGGTTGGGGAAGGGGGGGCGGGGGGGGGGTGGATGGCAGTAGGATTCCCACCCCGGCTCTGCCTGGAGCCTCTCTGGCCACGTGGCTGAGGGGTGAGTCTCGCCCGGCCTCTAGGGGGCAGTGAGTCGGGTTGGGGGCGTGTGTGGAAATCCCCACACAAGGAGGTGGGGCAGGACTAGGACAATAGATTAATTGGGGGAGTGTCTGGTGAGATGTGTGTGTGTGTGTGTGTGTGTGTGTGTGTGTGTGTGTGTGTACCGGTGTCTTGTGGTGAAATACGTGTCTCAACATGTGCGTAGTGTGTGTCTGTGGGCAGATTGTACATCTCTCATTGTGTGTGTGTGTGTGTGTGTGAATCTGCTGTAAGTAGCTCTTGGGATGCATTTGTGTCCAGGTGTCTGTGTTCTGTTTAGCTGTGGGCGTACACTTTGTGTCGTTGCGTGTGTGTACATTGTGTGTGTGTCTATTGGTGTGTATACATGGTGATGTGTATGCATTTTCTGTGTGTAGCTGTGTGTGTACATGGTGTGTGTGTGTATTGGTGTGTATACACGGTGGTGTGTGTGCATTTTGTGTGTTTAGCTGTGTGTGGACATGGTGTGTGTGTATGCTGTGTGTGTACATCTATCAGTGTGTATACACGGTGGGATGTGTGTGTGTGTGTGTGTTTAGCTGTGTGTGCATTTTGTGTGTTTAGCTGTGTGTGTAGCTGTGTGTGTATATGGTGTGTACATCTATCAGTGTGTATACACGGTGGGATGTGTGTGTGTGTGTGTTTAGCTGTGTGTGTACATGGTGTGTGTGTGTGTATACATGGTGTGTGTGTAGATTGTGTGTGAGGGTGTGTGTAGCTGGATGTATACATAGTGTGTGTATATATGTGTGTACATTGCATGTGTGTACATGGGGTGTGTGTGTGTGTGTGTGTCTAATCTATGCATGTCTCTGTGTGTGTCTAGCTGTGTGTGACTGTTGGGTGTGTGTCTGGGGGTGTGTGTTGGGGGTCTGGATGTGTGTGTGTGTGTTTCTTTCTAGCTCTGTATCCCTCCCTCCACCCCCATGCACGACCCCCGCGCCCCCCAGCCGCCCCTCCCTGCGCAGCTTCTGTCCGCCCCATGGCGAGGTATTTATAACGGGGGTGGGGGTCAGACCCCAGTTATGGGGGGCAGAGATCCTGGCTCGGGGTGGGGGGCAGGACAGGGTGGGGGTGGGGATTTCTACGCTGGCATCTCAAACCCAAGGAGAGGTTTGTGGGGTTTGTGGGGAGCTGGGGGGGGGCAGCTCGGCCCGGGGCTCGATTTGGGGGGTGCCGTTTGGACTTGGGGGGAGAAGGCGCCGGAACGGTGGAGGGGATCGATCTGGGGGCTGGGTGCAAACGTGGGGGGCGATGTGGGGGGCTGGGATGAAAGTGGGGGGGGTGTGGATGTGGGATGATATTTTCGGGGTGCTGGGTGAGCTGCGAGGACGTTTTGGGGTTCAGTGTAGGGCACCGGGTAAAAACTTGGGGGGTTGTTAGGAAACAAGGGATCTGGGCTTTTTTTGGGGGGGGGGTCCTAACCTTTGGGGTGTTCGGTTTTGCAGGGCAAATGGTTTCGGGGTTGGATCTGGGGGGGCAGCGGAGGCTTCCCATGGGGCTGAAGGCTGGAAATGTTGGGGGACAGAGGGGGGCCGGAGGGGGAGGCATGTCATCGGGGGGGGGGACAGCTTGGAATTTGCGGGGGCTCCTTTTCGGGGGACACAGGGCGGTTCATTCCACCCCAGTTTTGGGGGGTTGTCTCGCGGCACCCCACTAATGGGTTTGGGGGGGGGTTGCATTCACAGCACCCCAATAGGCATTTAGGGCAGGTTGGCTGTCAGCAGGGCGGGGGCTGCGGGTCGGGAGTGAGGGGCACCGGCAGGGCTGGGGGGGGCAGGGGCTGCGGGTCGGGAGTGAGGGGCACCGGCAGGGCTGGGGGGGGCAGGGGCTGCGGGTCGGGAGTGAGGGGCACCGGCAGGGCTGGGGGGGGCAGGGGCTGCGGGTCGGGAGTGAGGGGCACCGGCAGAGCTGGGGGGGGCAGGGGCTGCGGGTCGGGAGTGAGGGGCACCGGCGGGGCTGGGGGGGGGGATGTTCTCACCCCCCCCCCCCTGATCCCCTTACGTCGCTGTCCCGCCTCCCAAATCGGCTTTACTCCCTTCCTGGCACAATCCAATTAACCGGGGGCTGCGGCCCCCCCACCCCCGGCCAAGGGCTGGCAGAGGACAAAACACAGAAGCAGCCCACTAGGGGGCGCTGTGGGGCAGGGAGCGGGGGGCTCAGCAGGGGGCGCTCTCCCCTGGCAGGGGGCTGGCTGCAGGGGGGCACTAGGGGGTGCTGTGGGGCAGGGGGCTCAGCAGGGGGCGCTCTCCCCTGGCAGGGGGCTGGCCCCGGGGCGGCGCTAGGGGGTGCTGTGGGGCAGGGAGCGGGGCAGGGGCCTCAGAAGGGGGCGCTCTCACCTGGCAGGCGGGGCTGGCCCCAGGGCGGCGCTAGGGGGCGCTGTGGGGCAGGGAGGGGGACAGGGGGCGCTCTCCCCTGGCAGGCGGGGCTGGCCGCAGGGGGGCGCTAGGGGGCGCTGTGGGGCAGGGAGAGGGGCGGGGGCGGGGCTGGCCCATTGCCCCTCGCTCCCACCCCCATGAAATAAGCCACAGTGGACCTGGGGGGAACATGTAGGAGACCATCTCCCCCCCCCCAGACCCCAACTTTCTTTCTTTCTTGAGTTCTCTTCTGCCCTCTGTCGTTCTGGCCTTTCCGCCCTTCCTCCCTTCCCGGCTCCTTCCCTCTTTCATCCCCTCGTTCTTCCATTCTGTGCGTCGGGGGGCTCGCTCCTCCCTTCCTTCCGTGGGGATCAGGTTCTCCCGGGCGCCGATTCCATTCGTTCTTCCAGCCTTTCGCTTTCCTGCTTCCCATCACCCCCCGGCCCCCTTCAGTGCTCGCTGGGCCTTTCCTGCTGTTCTCCATCGTCCAGCCGTTCCTTCCTTCCCTCCTTCCTCCTTCCCTCCATCCATCCGCTAACCAGGCCTTTCCTTCCTTCCTTACTTCCTTCCTTCCTTCCCTCCTTCCATCCGCTAACCAGGCCTTTCCTTCCCTCCTTCCTCCTTCCCTCCATCCATCCGCTAACCAGGCCTTTCCTTCCTTCCTTACTTCCTTCCTTCCTTCCCTCCTTCCATCCGCTAACCAGGCCTTTCCTTCCCTCCTTCCTCCTTCCCTCCATCCATCCGCTAACCAGGCCTTTCCTTCCTTCCCTCCTTCCTCCTTCCCTCCTTCCATCCGCTAACCAGGCCTTTCCTTCCTTCCCTCCTTCCTCCTTCCCTCCTTCCATCCGCTAACCAGGCCTTTCCTTCCTTCCTTCCCTCCTTCCATCCGCTAACCAGGCCTTTCGTTCCTTCCCTCCTTCCTCCTTCCCTCCTTCCATCCGCTAACCAGGCCTTTCCTTCCTTCCTTCCCTCCTTCCATCCGCTAACCAGGCCTTTCGTTCCTTCCTTCCTCCTTCCCTCCTTCCATCCGCTAACCAGGCCTTTCCTTCCTTCCCTCCTTCCTCCTTCCCTCCTTCCATCCGCTAACCAGGCCTTTCCTTCCTTCCTCCTTCCTTCCATCCATCCGCTAACCAGGCCGTTCGTTCCTTCCTTCCTCCTTCCCTCCTTCCATCCGCTAACCAGGCCTTTCCTTCCTTCCTTCCTTCCTTCCTCCTTCCCTCCTTCCATCCGCTAACCAGGCCTTTACTTCCTTCCTTCCCTCCTTCCATCCGCTAACCAGGCCTTTCGTTCCTTCCCTCCTTCCTCCTTCCCTCCTTCCATCCGCTAACCAGGCCTTTCCTTCCTTCCTTCCCTCCTTCCATCCGCTAACCAGGCCTTTCGTTCCTTCCTTCCTCCTTCCCTCCTTCCATCCGCTAACCAGGCCTTTCCTTCCTTCCCTCCTTCCTCCTTCCCTCCTTCCATCCGCTAACCAGGCCTTTCCTTCCTTCCTCCTTCCTTCCATCCATCCGCTAACCAGGCCGTTCGTTCCTTCCTTCCTCCTTCCCTCCTTCCATCCGCTAACCAGGCCTTTCCTTCCTTCCTTCCTCCTTCCTCCTTCCCTCCTTCCATCCGCTAACCAGGCCTTTCCTTCCTTCCTTCCTCCTTCCTCCTTCCTCCTTCCCTCCTTCCATCCGCTAACCAGGCCTTTCCTTCCTTCCTTCCTTCCTCCTTCCCTCCTTCCATCCGCTAACCAGGCCTTTCCTTCCTTCCTTCCTTCCTCCTTCCCTCCATCCATCCGCTAACCAGGCCGTTCGTTCCTTCCTTCCTCCTTCCCTCCTTCCATCCGCTAACCAGGCCTTTCCTTCCTTCCTTCCTCCTTCCTCCTTCCTTCCCTCCTTCCATCCGCTAACCAGGCCTTTCGTTCCTTCCTTCCTCCTTCCCTCCTTCCTTCCGCTAACCAGGCCTTTCCTTCCTTCCTTCCTCCTTCCTCCTTCCTTCCCTCCTTCCATCCGCTAACCAGGCCTTTCGTTCCTTCCTTCCTCCTTCCCTCCTTCCTTCCGCTAACCAGGCCTTTCCTTCCTTCCTTCCTCCTTCCTCCTTCCTTCCCTCCTTCCATCCGCTAACCAGGCCTTTCGTTCCTTCCTTCCTCCTTCCCTCCTTCCTTCCGCTAACCAGGCCTTTCGTTCCTTCCTTCCTCCTTCCCTCCATCCTTCCGCTAACCAGCTCCTTCGTTCCTTCCCTCCTTCCCTCCACCCATCCGCTAACCAGGCCGTTCCTTCCTTCCTTCCTTCCTTCCTCCTTCCCTCCTTCCATCCGCTAACCAGGCCTTTCCTTCCTTCCTTCCTCCTTCCCTCCTTCCATCCGCTAACCAGGCCTTTCCTTCCTTCCTTCCTCCTTCCCTCCATCCATCCGCTAACCAGGCCTTTCGTTCCTTCCTCCTTCCTTCCTCCTTCCCTCCATCCATCCGCTAACCAGGCCTTTCGTTCCTTCCTCCTTCCTTCCTCCTTCCCTCCTTCCATCCGCTAACCAGGCCTTTCGTTCCTTCCTTCCTTCCTCCTTCCCTCCTTCCATCCGCTAACCAGGCCTTTCGTTCCTTCCTTCCTTCCTCCTTCCCTCCTTCCATCCGCTAACCAGGCCTTTCCTTCCTTCCTTCCTCCTTCCTCCTTCCCTCCATCCATCCGCTAACCAGGCCTTTCGTTCCTTCCTTCCTTCCTTCCTCCTTCCCTCCATCCATCCGCTAACCAGGCCTTTCCTTCCTTCCTTCCTCCTTCCTCCTTCCCTCCATCCATCCGCTAACCAGGCCTTTCGTTCCCTCCTTCCTCCTTCCTTCCTCCTTCCATCCGCTAACCAGGCCTTTCGTTCCTTCCTTCCTCCTTCCTTCCCTCCTTCCATCCGCTAACCAGGCCTTTCGTTCCTTCCTTCCTTCCTTCCTCCTTCCCTCCATCCATCCGCTAACCAGGCCTTTCGTTCCTTCCTTCCTTCCTTCCTCCTTCCCTCCATCCATCCGCTAACCAGGCCTTTCCTTCCTTCCTTCCTCCTTCCCTCCTTCCATCCGCTAACCAGGCCTTTCCTTCCTTCCTTCCTCCTTCCTCCTTCCCTCCATCCATCCGCTAACCAGGCCTTTCGTTCCCTCCTTCCTCCTTCCTTCCTTCCTTCCTTCTTCCCTCCATCCGTCCGCTAACCAGGCCTTTCGTTCCTTCCTTCCTCCTTCCCTCCTTCCATCCGCTAACCAGGCCTTTCCTTCCTTCCCTCCTTCCTCCTTCCATCCGCTAACCAGGCCTTTCGTTCCCTCCTTCCTCCATCCATCCGCTAACCAGGCCTTTCGTTCCTTCCTTCCTCCTTCCCTCCTTCCATCCGCTAACCAGGCCTTTCATTCCTTCCTTCCTCCTTCCCTCCATCCATCCGCTAACCAGGCCTTTCATTCCTTCCTCCTTCCTTCCTCCTTCCCTCCATCCATCCGCTAACCAGGCCTTTCCTTCCTTCCTTCCTTCCTCCTTCCCTCCATCCATCCGCTAACCAGGCCTTTCCTTCCTTCCTCCTTCCTTCCATCTGCTAACCAGGCCTTTCCTTCCTTCCTCCTTCCTTCCATCCATCCGCTAACCAGGCCTTTCGTTCCTTCCTTCCTCCTTCCCTCCTTCCATCCGCTAACCAGGCCTTTCGTTCCTTCCTTCCTCCTTCCATCCGCTAACCAGGCCTTTCGTTCCTTCCTTCCTCCTTCCATCCGCTAACCAGGCCTTTCGTTCCTTCCTTCCTCCTTCCATCCGCTAACCAGGCCTTTCGTTCCTTCCTTCCTCCTTCCATCTGCTAACCAGGCCTTTCGTTCCTTCCTTCCTCCTTCCATCCGCTAACCAGGCCTTTCGTTCCTTCCCTCCTTCCTCCTTCCCTCCTTCCATCCGCTAACCAGGCCTTTCGTTCCTTCCCTCCTTTCTCCTTCCCTCCTTCCATCCGCTAACCAGGCCTTTCGTTCCTTCCTTCCTCCTTCCATCTGCTAACCAGGCCTTTCGTTCCTTCCTTTCTCCTTCCATCCGCTAACCAGGCCTTTCATTCCTTCCTTCCTTCCTCCTTCCTTCCCTCCATCCATCCGCTAACCAGGCCTTTCGTTCCCTCCTTCCTCCTTCCCTCCATCCATCCACTAACCAGGCCTTTCGTTCCCTCCTTCCTCCTTCCCTCCTTCCATCCGCTAACCAGGCCTTTCCTTCCTTCCTTCCTTCCCTCCTTCCTTCCCTCCATCCATCCGCTAACCAGGCCTTTCGTTCCTTCCTTCCTTCCTTCCTTCCTCCTTCCCTCCTTCCATCCGCTAACCAGGCCTTTCGTTCCTTCCTTCCTCCTTCCTTCCCTCCTTCCATCCGCTAACCAGGCCTTTTGTTCCCTCCTTCCTCCTTCCATCCGCTAACCAGGCCTTTCCTTCCTTCCTTCCTTCCCTCCTTCCTTCCCTCCATCCATCCGCTAACCAGGCCTTTCGTTCCTTCCTTCCTCCTTCCTTCCCTCCTTCCCTCCTTCCATCCGCTAACCAGGCCTTTCGTTCCTTCCTTCCTCCTTCCCTCCTTCCATCCGCTAACCGGGCCTTTCGTTCCTTCCTCCTTCCCTCCTTCCATCCGCTAACCGGGCCTTTCGTTCCTTCCTTCCTTCCTCCTTCCCTCCTTCCATCCACTAACCAGCTCTTTCTTTTCTCTCTTCATTTTCTATCACTTTCCAGCCTTCTTTCTTTTCACTCCCCCAGTCGTACTGCGGGACTTTCTGTCTTTCTCATCCCTTTTCTCGTTCTTTCTTTCTTTCCCACTCGCCCCTTTTCTTTCTGTCTATTCTCTCTTTTCCTGGTTTCGTTTCATTCACTCCTTTATTCACCCTGTGGTGGTGTCTCTCTGTCTGTGGTTGATTCTTTCCTTCATTTCTTCCTTGGTTCTTTCTTTTTTTTTTTTTTGTAACTTCTCTTTAGATCCGATACGTGCCCCCCCCCCCGGCGTTTTCTTTCTTGTTTCACTCTTCATCTCTGCCCCCCCCCGAGTTTAACACCCCCCACCCCCCGCCTCTTTGTAAAATGGTGCTGAGGTGCCGGAAGCAGCCACCTGCCGGACTGTGGCGCCGCCCCGTGGCCGGGTTGGGGAACGACACCGGGACCCCTCCCCCCCTCGGAGATACCACCACCTCCCAGTGATAGAGCGGGAAACTGAGGCACAGATAGAACCACCACCCCCCCCCGCGCGCTCTGACCCACCAGCCCCCACTCCCCTCCCAGAACCGGGGAGAGAACCCAGGAGTCCTGGCTCCCAGCCCCCCCTGCTCTGACCCACCAGCCCCCACTCCCCTCCCAGAGCCGGGGAGAGAACCCAGGAGTCCTGGCTCCCAGCCCCCCCTGCTCTAACCACCAGCCCCCACTCCCCTCCCAGAGCCGGGGAGAGAACCCAGGAGTCCTGGCTCCCAGCCCCCCCTGCTCTAACCCACCAGCCCCCGCTCCCCTCCCAGAGCCGGGGAGAGAACCCAGGAGTCCTGGCTCCCAGACCCCCTGCTCTAACCCCCCAGCCCCCACTCCCCTCCCAGAGCCGGGGAGAGAACCCAGGAGTCCTGGCTCCCAGCCCCCCCTGCTCTAACCCACCAGGGAGCTGGTTTTCAATGGCTCTGAGGGCTTGAGCTGGGAGGGGCATTACAGTTCCTCAGGTCATTTCCCCAGGAGCTCAGGGTGTCAGGACCCCGGGGTCCGGGCTAAATTCCCCCTGGGGTGAGACCACTCTGACGGGCTAAACCACCCCCCGCAGCCCCACCCCCACCCCGTGGCAGTGTCAACCTCCTTCGCTTCCTGTCCCCAATAATCTGCCTGCAGTGCTGTGGGCTGTTCGACATGGGCCGCGCCCCACCCAGAGGTGGCTGCATCTCCACACCCAGCTAGAGATCCATGAAATGACAGCGGGGGGGGAGGAGGGGGTTGGGCTGGCAGGGGCTGCGGGTCGGGAGTGAGGGGCACCAGCAGGGCTGGGGGGGGCAGGGGGCTGCGGGTCGGGAGTGAGGGGCACCGGCAGCGCTGGGGGGGGCAGGGGCTGCGGGTCGGGAGTGAGGGGCACCGGCAGAGCTGGGGGGGGCAGGGGGCTGCGGGTCGGGAGTGAGGGGCACCGGCAGAGCTGGGGGGGACCGGGGGCTGCGGGCCGGGAGTGAGGGGCACCGGCAGAGCTGGGGGGGGCAGGGGGCTGCGGGTCGGGAGTGAGGGGCACCGGCAGAGCGGGGGGGACGCAGGGGCTGCGGGTCAGGAGTGAGGGGCACCGGCCGGGCTGGGGGGGGCCGGGGGCTGCGGGTCGGGAGTGAGGGGCACCGGCAGAGCTGTGGGGGGGCAGGGGGCTGCGGGTCGGGAGTGAGGGGCACCGGCAGAGCTGTGGGGGGGCAGGGGGCTGCGGGTCGGGAGTGAGGGGCACCGGCAGGGCTGGGGGGGGGCAGGGGCTGCGGGTCGGGAGTGAGGGGCACCGGCAGGGCTGGGGGGGGGGCAGGGGCTGCGGGTCGGGAGTGAGGGGCACCGGCAGGGCTGGGGGGGGCAGGGGGCTGCAGGTTAGGAGTGAGGGGCACCGGGGGGGGGGTCAGATGGGGGGGGCAGGGGCTGCAGGTCGGGAGTGAGGGGCACCGGCAGGGCTGGGGGGTGGGACACCCAGGCTGTGATTTTCCCTTAGTCCGGGGGGGGGAGGGGAGCTGCCCTGGTGTGGGGGGAGGGGAGCTGCCTCCTCCTCCCCCCCCCCCCCCCCCCGCCCAATCTCCCGGCAGGATCGTGTCTCCGTCAGACGCGCAGGGGGAAGATCCAGGCGCGATCCGCGGCTCGCCCCGGCCCCCCGGCTGCGGCGCAGGATGGGGGAAGCGGCCGCCGAGCGGGGGGGGAAGCCGGGACCGACGGGGCCGGAGGGATAAAAAAATAAATCCCCCCCCCGCCCGGGCACGTCGGAGCCAGCGTCCCGGCC
Source organism: Mauremys mutica (assembly GCF_020497125.1). Taxonomy (NCBI): domain Eukaryota; kingdom Metazoa; phylum Chordata; order Testudines; family Geoemydidae; genus Mauremys; species Mauremys mutica. The sequence goes on from NW_025423160.1 coordinate 14,217, forward strand.
GGCGCGGGGAGCAGCCGGGGGCGGATCGGGGGATCCCTGCAGCCGGCGGGGGGGGGGACACCCCGGGGTGCGGGGGGGGGCCGGCTGCTGGAGGCGGAGGGGGGGGATTAGCCCCTCCCCCCGCAGGCTTTTGCCCTTCCCCGTTTGGAGGCGGGGGCTGCAGCGGGGGGGGGCAGGGGAAGGGGGGGACCATCCTCTCCCCCCCCCCCCGCACCGGGGCCATGTTCGTGTCGGTCTGGTACGCCAAGAAGATGGGCCGGCGGCTCCTCGACAACGTCCGGCGGGCCCAGAGACAGCGGGGCCGGGCCACGGTACCGGGGGGCGGCGGGGTGATGTGTGGGGGGGGGAGCTGGGGGATTGGGGGTGGTGTGGGGGGGAGGGGGAGGGAGCTGGGGGGAGGGGGGACTGGGGGTGATGGGGGGAGGATGTTAGGGGAGGGGGTGATGTGTGGGGGGAGGAGGGATTGGGGGTGATGTGGGGGGGAGGGCGAGGATGTGGGGGGAGGGGGTGATGTGTGAGGGGAGGGGGAAGAAGTTGGGGGGAGGAGGGATCGAGGGTGATGTGGGGGGGAGGGGGAGGATGTGGGGGGGAGGGAGTTGGGGGGAGGAGGGACCGGGGGTGATGTGGGGGGGAGGGGGAGGATGTGGGGGGAGGGAGGACCAGGGGGTGATGTGTGAGGGGAGGGGGAGGGAGTTGGGGGGAGGAGGGACCGGGGGTGATGTGTGGGGGGGAGGGAGGACCGGGGGATGATGTGTGAGGGGAGGGGGGAGGTAGCTGGGGGCTGTGGGGGGAAGTGGGGGGGGCGGAGTGGGATTTTTGGGGGGCTGCAGGTCGGGAGTGCGGGGCACCGGCAGAGCTGGGGCGGGGGCGGGGGCTGCGGGTCGGGAGTGAGGAGCCATGAATGGAGCAGGGGCGGGGGCGTCAGTCATGATGTCACGGGGGATGAATCCCTGACGTCACCACCCCTGCCTATGAATGGGGGAGCGGGGGAGGGGCCCCAGATGTGCGCACCCCCCCTGAATTAGAGGCGGGGGCTGGGCAGGATGTTTCCGGGCGGGGGAGCGGAGCGGAGGTGGGGGGCTGCGTCTCTGCTGCTGGGGAGATCTGGCCCCGGATGCCTGGGTTCACGGCCAGGCTGCCCCCCCATGCTGCCCCCCCCGCCCCACAGCGCCCCCTAGCGCCACCCTGGGGCGGTGGGAGATGGTCTCTCATCCAAGACCTGAACGCAGCCCGGCAGCTCCCCCCACCGCAGCCCTAGATAGGGGCCCCCCCGGGACCCTCCAGCTGTCCCAGTTCGCTGATTAAAGGCCCTAAATTGTGATTCGCTGCAGGAAGCAGCCCGGGAGGGAGAGGAGCTGAGATGCGCCCACCTCTGGGGCGGGGCGGCCGGTTACCCTGGGACCCCTCGCCCGGTGCTGAGATGCGCCCACCTCTGGGGCGGGGCGGCCGGGGACCCAGGGACCCCTCGCCCGGCGCTGAGATGTGCCCACCTCTGGGGCGGGGCGGCCGGTTACCCGGGGACCCCTCGCCCGGCGCTGAGATGCGCCCAGCTCTGGGTGGTGCTGAAATGTCGCTCTGGGTGTTTTCAGCTGCTCTGCCGGGCTCGGCTGGACTCAGAACAAGGCAGAGTCATTAGCGGCTCTGAATAATTGATCGGAAACCTCCGTTAGGCACATTTGAAATGTCCCTTCTCAGCCGGCGCAGTGTCCCCCGCTGGGAGATACGGAGGGGAGTGGGGCCTAGCGGTTAGGGGGCTGGGAGCCAGGACTCCTGGGTTCTCTCCCCGGCTCTGGGAGGGGAGTGGGGGCTGGTGGGTTAGAGCAGGGGGGGCTGGGAGCCAGGACTCCTGGGTTCTCTCCCCGGCTCTGGGAGGGGAGTGGGGGCTGGTGGGTTAGAGCAGGGGGGGCTGGGAGCCAGGACTCCTGGGTTCTCTCCTCGGCTCTGGGAGGAGAGTGGGGGCTGGTGGGTTAGAGCAGGGGGGGCTGGGAGCCAGGACTCCTGGGTTCTCTCCCCAGCGCTGGGAGAGGGTCAGAGCTCCATGTACTGCAGTGATGCCCCTAGTTGCCACGACAACTGTCTCCCCCTGCAGCACTTGGTCCCAGTTCCCTGGCATCGCCATGGTTACCGTTGCTGAGGCGGGGGAAGCTGGGAGAGTCGCTAGGGAGCCAGCAAAGGAAGGAAGAACCTGGCCAGTTCCCCCTCCCCCATCCCAGGGCCAAGATGCGGCCACCTCTGGGGTGGAGTGTTTCCCTTTACAGAGTTACGCTGCCCCCCCCCAGCGCTGCCGGTGCCCCTCACTCCCGACCCGCAGCCCCTGCCCCCCCCAGCGCTGCCGGTGCCCCTCACTCCCGACCCGCAGCCCCTGCCCCCCCCCAGCTCTGCCGGTGCCCCTCACTCCCGACCCGCAGCCCCCTGCTAGCCCAGCCCTGAGGACAAACGTGACACTGATGTTTTCGACTGAAGGGTCGCAGGTGTCGAGTTTGGGGGTTCACAGGGTGCTTTGGGGCTGTCGGTTTCGTGTGGGGATATTTTGGGGGGGCGCCTGGTGTGTCGGGTCAGAGTGATGGTTTTGGGGGGGGTTCAGGTGAATATTTGGGCTGAGGTTTTGCCGGGGGGATATTCTCAGGGGGGGGTCCCATGAATTTTGAGGGGTGCTGGTTCGGTGTCAGTTTTTGGGGTGCCCTCACAGCTGGGGCGCGGCTGCTTCGGGGACACAACGTAGAGTCGGGGGGGGGGTGCGTCCTCTTCCACCCCAAAAGTCGCCAGGACTTGCCCGCCTGTTTTGGGGGGACTGGGGTCGCTGGGATGCCTGGCGGGTGGGATACTTGGCTCCGGTCTGGGGGTGTCTCAGCCCCGGGGGGGGGGCTGGTATCTTGGGGGGCTGGTGGCACCGCGGAGAAGCGGCTGAGATGCCTCCAGCTCACCCTGGGGTCTCCTGCTTTCGCCTCCTTCTCTGCCGCAGGCGAATTCTCCGCCCGTCATCGTCAATACGGACACGCTGGAGGCGCCGGCGTATGTGAGTAGCCAAGTGGGGGGGTTTGGGGGTGGGGGGGCCTCGTTTCTGGGCCGGTGCAGCTTCCTCCTAGACGTACATTCATCTCTAGGAACCGTCCCCCCCACCCCAAAGGCCCCTGCAAATCGTCCCCTCTCCCAAAGGCCCCCCAGTTCCCCAAACTCACCCCGATGTGACCCCCCCAAACCTTCCCCCCAAACTCACCCCTGATGTGACCCCCCCAAACCTTCCCCCCCAACTCCCCCAGCCCCCAACCTTCCCCCCAAACTCACCCCTGATCTGACCCCCCCAAACCTTCCCCCCAAACTCACCCCTGATGTGACCCCCCCAAACCTTCCCCCCAAACACCCCCAGTCCCCAACCTTCCCCCAAACTCACCCCTGATTTGACCCCCAAAAACTTCTCCCCAAACTCCTCCAGCCCCCAACCTTCCCCCCAAACTCACCCCTGATCTAACACCCCCAAACCTTCCCCCCAAACTCACCTCTGATGTGACCCCCAAAAACTTCTCCCCAAACTCCTCCAGCCCCCAACCTTCCCCCCAAACTCACCCTTGATGTGACCCCCCCAAACCTTCCCCCAAACACACCCCTGATGTGTTCCCCCGGACCTTCCCCCCCAAAGTCCCCCAGTCTCCAACCTTCCCCCCAAACTCACCCCTGATCTGAACCCCCCCAACCTTCCCCCCAAACTCACCCCGATCTGACCCCCCCAAACCTTCCCCCCCCAACTCCCCCAGCCCCAACCTTCCCCTCATGCTCATCTCTGCCCCCCACATCTGCGCCTGTTCGATAGAGTCCAGTCTATCGTTCTTACCCCGTTTCCCAGGTTGGGGGGGGCACCATGGGGGGTGGGGTGGAAGATCCCCCCATGGGATTGGGAGAGTGAATGTGGGGGGGTCTTGTCTGATGCAGGCAAATAGATCTGTGGGTTTTCTTTCTTTCTTTCTTTCTTTCTTTCTTTCTATTAACTCGTCCCTTTGTTCTTTGTCCTTCGTTCTGCCGTGCGGGGGCCGAATTCTCACCCCCCCCCCACGTTTCTCTCTAGGTGAACGGGACGGAGGGGGAGATGGAGTACGAAGAAATCACGTTAGAACGGGTGAGACTCTGCGTTCCTGTCTCTTTCTTGGGGGTGAATTTCAGCGTAACGCGCCCCAGAGGCAGACGCCTCTGCCCCCTCCCCCAGCTCGGCCGGTGCCCCTCACTCCCGACCCGCAGCCCCCGCCGGCCCAGCCCTGCCGGTGCCCCTCACTCCCGACCCGCAGCCCCTGCCAGCCCAGCCCTGCCCCCCCCCAGCTCTGCCAGTGCCCCTCACTCCCGACCCGCAGCCCCTGCCAGCCCAGCCCTGCCCCCCCCAGCTCTGCCGGTGCCCCTCACTCCCGACCCGCAGCCCCTGCTAGCCCGGCCCTGCCCCCCCAGCGCTGCCGGTGCCCCTCACTCCCGACCCGCAGCCCCTGCCACCCCCCCCAGCTCTGCCGGTGCCCCTCACTCCCGACCCGCAGCCCCTGCCAGCCCAGCTCTGCCCGCCCCCAGCTCTGCCGGTGCCCCTCACTCCCGACCCGCAGCCCCTGCCAGCCCAGCCCTGCCCCCCACACCCGAGCCCTGCCGGTGCCCCTCACTCCCGACCCGCAGCCCCTGCCAGCCCAGCCCTGCCCCCCCGCAGTTCTGCTGGTGCCCCTCACTCCCGACCCGCAGCCCCTGGAGGACGACTGACAGGTTTCGGGGGTGTCTCCTGCAGGGTAACTCCGGGCTGGGGTTCAGCATTGCCGGGGGGACGGACAACCCCCACATTGGGGACGACCCCAGCATCTTCATCACGAAAATCATCCCTGGGGGGGCAGCGGCTCAGGACGGCCGCCTCAGGTACCTGCGGGACTGGGGGGGGGGGCGGAGTGCTGGGGGGCAGAGAAGGGGATGGGGGATGGGGGGGGATGGGGAGTGAGTGACTGTGCAAGCGATTGTGAGCCTGTGCGCTGGGGGTGGAAGGTTGTGAGCGCACAAGCCTGTGCCGCGAGTGAGTGTGCAATTGGCGATTGTGTGGCTGTGCACCCTGGCTCGCGTGCTACTTCTTTGCACGTGCCCAGCACGTGCCCAAACCCTCGGATGTGTGCAAAGACCCGCCTCGGTGCTCCCACCGTGGCGTATTGCATATACACCCACCGCCTCGTGCACGAGCACGTTGCCTCGTGCCCAGAACGGCTGGCTGTCCCCGTGCACCATCATGTGCAGAATCACTCCTCGCACACTCATTGCAGAGGCTCCCCCAATCCCTCTTTGCACAATTGTTCCCTGCACCAGCACCGGTTGCACACTTGTTACACCATTGCTCATGGCACACACTCACACTTGCACAATCACTCCTTGGAGAAGTGCACAATCACTCACTACACAATTGCTCATCCCAGTTGCCCGTGATCACAATAACTTTTTGTGCTAGTCCTCATCACACAATCCCTCATGGCATATGCTCACAATCACTCTTTGCACAACTTCTCCTTGCACACGTGCCTACTTGTTCCTTGCACCATTGCCCCTTGCACAACTGCTGATTGCAGGCTCTCCTACTTCGTTCCTTGCACAATCACTCTTGCAGATGCTCACAATCATTTGTTTCACAATCTCTCATTGCCCAGTTGGTCGTTGCACACTCATTACACAACCACTCCTTGCAGAGGCTCACAACTGCTCGCTGCACAATTGCTTGCCACTCAGTCACTTTTTGCACACTCGTTCTCCAATTGCATACTCCTTGCACGGCCTCTTGTTTCTCCCCCATTGCGCCGTCGCTCATTGCACGCTCACTCTTGGCACGTGTGTCGCACGCTTGCGCACAGGCCCCCCGCTCACAATCGCCCCAGGGCCCCAGTTGGGGCCGTGCCCGCCCCCGGCCCCCGTGCAACCCCCTGATCCAGCTCCTCCCCGCGTCCCTGCACCAGGGTGAACGACAGCATCCTGTTTGTGAACGACGTGGACGTGCGAGAGGTGACGCACAGCACGGCGGTCGAGGCGCTGAAGGAAGCCGGCTCCATCGTCCGGCTCTACGTCATGCGGCGTAAGGCCCTGGCCGAGAAGGTCATGGAGGTGAAGCTGATCAAGGGGCCCAAAGGTCAGAGACGCCCCCTGGAGAGGCCCCCCCGGAACCCTCCCCATGGCTCGGGATACCCCGGAGAGCCCCCCAAGCTCCTTGGAAAGAACCTCCCTCTGAGAGACCCCCCCATGGCTGGGGACGTCCCTGTGCACCCCCCATCTTCCCTTGGAGAGACCCTGAGAACTTGGGGGTCACATCACCCCCACAGCCCCCCTCCTGCTTCCATCCAATGGGGCCTCCCGAGAGAACACCCCAGATCCCCCCCCCCAGATCCAGGGACTCCATTGTCTGCTCCCCCGCTAAGGAACCCCCAAAGAGAACCCCTCAGTACCTCCTGCCCCCCCCCCACTGAGAGACACCCCCCCTACCGGATAATCCCCATATTGGAGAGAGCCCCTTGCACCCAGCACACCCCAAAGCCAGGGGTCCCCCCGAAACTCCCTCCACATCACCACTAGCCCCCCCAATACAATCTCTGCTCCCCCCGCCAGCCCCCCGCCCCCTTCTCCCAGGAGATCCCCCTCTCGAGGAGTCTCCCCCCTTTCTCTCCCGGGATCCCCCCGAACCCCATCATCTCCCCGTCCTCCCCAGAGGGGGACCCCCCCCGGATCTCCCCCCCCATCCCTTTCTCTCTGACTCTCCCCGGATCTGCCCGCCCCCCTCCCCCCAAATCTCCCCCTCTGAATCTCTCTCCCCTCCCCCCCCCGCTCAGGTTTGGGGTTCAGCATCGCGGGGGGCGTCGGGAACCAGCACATCCCCGGGGACAACAGCATCTACGTCACCAAGATCATCGAGGGGGGGGCCGCCCACAAGGACGGGCGCCTCCACATCGGGGACAAGATCCTGGCGGTGAGTCGTTCCCCCCCACCCCCCGCAGGGCCAAACCCAGCCAGGCAGGGGTTAACTGAGCCCTGGGGGGGGAGGGGCCTGAGTGGAGGGAGGGGCTTGGCAGGGTGGGAGGGGTTTAGTGGAGGGAGGGGCTTAGTTGAAGGGGAGGAGCCTAAGTGAGGGGGAAAGCTGAGTGGGAGGGGCTTAGCAGCGTGGAGGGAATTGGGGAGGGGCTTAGTTGAGGGGGAGGAGCTAAGCTGAGAGGAGGGCGCTGAGTGGGAGGGGCTTGGCAGAGTGGAAAGAGTTGGGGGAGGGGTCTAATTGAGCGGTGGGGCTTTGTTGAGGGGAGGAGCCTACGTCAGGGGAAATGCTGAGTGGGAGGGGCTTAGCTAAGAGGAGGGAGCTGAGTGGGAGGGGCTTAGAGGAGTGGTGAGAGTTAGGGGAGGGGCCTAATTGAGGGGGAGGAGCCTACATCAGGGGAAAGCAGAGTGGGAGGGGCTTAGTGGAGTGGAGGGAGTTAGGGGCGGGGCCTAATTGAGGGGAGAGGCTTGGTTGAGGGGGAGGAGCCTATGTCAGGGGAAAGGAGTGGGAGGGGCTTAGCGGAGTGGAGCGAGTTAGGGGCGGGGCCTAATTGAGGGGACAGGCTTGGTTGAGGGGGCGGAGCCTATGCAGGGGGGACGCTGAGTGGGCGGGGCTTAGCGGAGGGGTGAGGGGTGCTGAGCTGGGTGTGGGGGGGGGATCCCCAGGGCAGGACTTTTCGGCAGGACTCCCAGCCGCTGGATATCACCGTGGGGCTGAGCCGGGGCAGGTGGGATACTGGGGTGGGGGAGATGGGCCCAGGGGTCTGACCCTGGTTTCTCCCCGGTCCCCCCCCCCGCCCTGCAGGTGAACAACGTCAGCCTGGAGGACGTGATGCACGAGGACGCCGTGGCCGCGCTGAAGAACACGTACGACGTCGTCTACCTGAAGGTGGCGAAACCCACCAACCTGTACCTCAACGACTCCTACGCCCCGCCCGACATCACCACCTGTGAGGAGCGCCGGGGGGCAGGGGGCGGGGCGGGGGGCTCGGCGGGGGGCGCTCTCCCCTGGCAGGGGGCTGGCCCCATGGGGCGCCGGGGGGCAGGGGGCGGGGCGGGGGGCTCGGCGGGGGGCGCTCTCCCCTGGCAGGGGGCTGGCCCCATGGGGCGCCGGGGGGCAGGGAGCGGGGCGGGGGGCTCGGCGGGGGGCGCTCTCCCCTGGCAGGTGGGGCTGGCCCCAGGGCGGCGCTAGGGGGCGCTGGGGGGGCAGGGAGCAGGGGCGGGATCCCTGCCCGAACGGCCGCCCCACCCCAGAGGTGGCCGCATCTCAGCCGTTAACGCCGCCCCCCTGTCTCTCTCTCCCCGCTCCAGCGTACTCCCAGCATCTGGACAATGAAATCAGCCACCAGAGTTACCTGGGGACCGACTACCCCCAAGCCATGACCCCCACCTCCCCCCGGCGCTACTCCCCCATCCCCAAGGAGATGATGGGGGAAGAGGACATCCCCAGGTGAGCAAAGCCCCTCCCCCTCCCCTGGGGGCTGCCCCCTAGCGGGGTCTGGGTGCCGAGGGAGGGAGTGGGGGTGACCGGATGTCCCGATTTTGGGGTCTTTTTCTTATATAGGCTCCTATCACCCCCCCCCCTCCGTCCCGATTTTTCACACTTGCTGACTGGTCACCCTGGGGAGTCGACTGGCACCTGCCGCCCAGACAGGACGGGGGCTTGGGGTGGACAAAGATCACCCCCTTTGTAGCCTCTTAATGGCGTTCATCTGCCAGCGGTGCACACGGGTACCCGTCCCAAGTGTAGGCGCCGGAGTGCAGGAGGCGACAGGTGTCCCCGTAACAACCAGGCGTACATGTAACATACAGCCCCATGCATGATATACTGGTGCACAGGCAATGGACAACCACGCACCGTAATGTACAGGTGCAGAGGTAAAACCACACACCGTGACACACAGGCGCACAGGTAATGGACATCCACACACCGGGACTTACAGGCGCACAGGTACTGTACTGCCACACACCGGGACTTACAGGCGCACAGGTAATGGACAGCCACACACCGTGACATACAGGCGCACAGGTAATGGACAGCCACACACCGTGACATACAGGCGCACAGGTGATGTACAGCCACACACCCTAACACACAGGCGCACAGGTGATGTACAGCCACACACCCTAACACACAGGCGCACAGGTGATGTACAGCCACACACCCTAACACACAGGCGCACAGTTAATGTACAGCCGCACACCCTAACACACAGGCGCACAGGTGATGTACAGCCGCACACCGTAACCCACAGGTACACAGGTAATGTACAGCCACACACCCTAACACACAGGCGCACAGGTAATGGACAGCCGCACACCGTAACCCACAGGCGCACAGGTAATGGACAGCCGCACACCCTAACACACAGGCGCACAGGTAATGGGCAGCCACACACCGTAACCCACAGGTGCACAGGTAATGGACAGTTGTATACATAACACAGAGGAGCACAACTAATAGTCAGGCAGCCGTGTGACATTCAGGCACCCACATAACACACAGACACATTTCTGACATACACTCAGCCACATAACGAACAGGCAACTCGGCAAGGTACAGGCGCTCAGATGCAGTAGAGGTATTCCCAGAATATACAGCCGCATCTGGAATATACAGGTACACATGTAACACACAGCCACACGGGTGACCTACAGGTTGCCATGTAATGTTCAGGTGCCCACAGGAGGTACAGGCATTCAAACAGGAGTGCATGTCAGTGTAGACGTGATCACATCCTGTAACCGGTGCCACAAGCTCACAGATAAGATACAGGCGCCCTGCCGGTCCGTGCGACCCTCACAGCCTCGTGGTGAAGTACAGGCGCACGGGCGCATCCGCAAGGTTCAGGTGGATACCTTGCATACAGGCGAACAGGAGGGGTACCGGCAAATGCGCACAGGCGCCTGTGAAAGTACAGGTGCCTACATGTTGTGGAGGTTCAAGAGTGCGCCTGTGACGTACAGGCGCACGAGGCAAACGCACGCACACACACAAAGTTGCAGCCATGTACAGCCGCACACGTACGCTACCGTCGTCCACGAGCCATACAGCCACCCACTGTAACCTGCAGGGGTCATTACAGTCAGACCTCGCACACCCCATCGTTCCTGCATCCCCCGCTGTGCACGCTGGCGGTGGGGGGTCCCTGACCTCTCTACCCCCATCCCCCCTGCCCAGGGAACCCCGCCGGATCATCATCCACCGCGGCTCGACGGGCCTGGGATTCAACATTGTCGGGGGCGAGGATGGCGAAGGAATCTTCATCTCCTTCATCCTGGCTGGGGGGCCGGCTGACCTGAGTGGGGAGCTGCGGAAAGGGGACCAGATCCTCTCGGTAAGAACCCGCCCCCCAGAAGCAGCCAGTCCCCTGCCATGGGGCCGGGTGGGAGCCGGCGCCCCCCAGAGGGGACAGGCCCCTGCCCCATTCCCCGCCCCCCTGATGTGGCTTCTCTCTCCCCTCAGGTGAACGGGGTGGATCTCAGGAACGCAACCCACGAGCAGGCTGCCATCGCTCTGAAAAATGCTGGGCAGACGGTGACGATCATCGCACAGTATAAACCTGAGGGTGAGTCTCTGCTGGGGGCGGGGGGCGGGGCTGGAGGGGTGTCCCGCCTCTGGGTGGTGTGGAGGGAGGGACGGGGTTTGGGTGGGTGGATGGATCTGGGGTTGGTTGGGTGGATGGAGGGATGAAGTGATGGAGGATGGGTGGATGGAGGGATGGATGGATAGATGGGGTGTAGGGTGGGTGGATGGAGGGATGGAGGGATGAAGTGATGGATGATAGGTGGGTGGATGGATGGATAGATAGGGAGTTGGGTGGGTGGATGGAGAAGGATGGACGGAGGGCTGGGGATGAAGGTTGGGTGGATGGACGGAGGGATGAGGATGGAGGGATGGGGATGGAGGTTGGGTGGATGGATGGATTGATGCAATGTTGGGTGGATGGAGGGATGGGGTGGGTGGGATGGACGGAGGGATGAAGTGATGGAGGATGGGTGGGTGAATGGATAGATAAGTGGGGTTTTGGGTGGATGGACGGATGGAGGGATGAAGTGATGGATGATGGTGGATGGATGGATAGATAAGGTGTTGGGTGGGTGGACGGAGGGATGAGGATGGAGGTTGGGTGGATGGATGGATTGATGCGATGTTGGGTGGATGGAGGGATGGGGTGGGTGGGATGGACGGAGGGATGAAGTGATGGAGGATGGGTGGGTGAATGGATAGATAAGTGGGGTGTTGGGTGGATGGACGGATGGAGGGATGAAGTGATGGATAATAGTGGATGGATGGATAGATAAGGTGTTGGGTGGGTGGACGGAGGGATGAGGATGAAGGGATGGGGATGGAGGTTGGGTGGATGGATGGATTGATGCGATGTTGGGTGGATGGAGGGATGGGGTGGGTGGGATGGACGGAGGGATGAAGTGATGGAGGATGGGTGGGTGAATGGATAGATAGATGGGGTGTTGGGTGGGTGGACGGAGGGATGGGGATGGGGGGATGGGGATAGAGGTTGGGTGGATGGATGGATAGATGGGGTGTTGGGTGGGTGGATGGATGGAGGGATGGGGATGGAGGTTGGGGGGATGGAAGGATGGATAGATGGGGTGTTGGGTGGGTGGATGGATGGAGGGATGGGGATGGAGGTTGGGGGGATGGAAGGATGGATAGATGGGGTGTTGGGTGGGTGGATGGACGGAGGGATGGGGATGGAGGTTGGATGGAGAGATGGGGTGTTGGGTAGGCGGGAGGATGGACAGAGGGATGGGGATGGAGGTTGGGGGGATGGAAGGATGGGGGGCAGATGGGAGGACGGAGGGACGGGTGAGGGCTGCAGGACGGAGGGATGGGGGTGTGGGAGGATGGAGGGATGGGGGGTGCGGGAGGACGGAGGGATGGGTGAGGGCTGCAGGACGGAGGGACGGGGTGTTGGTTGTTGGGGGGATGGAGGGATGGGGATGGAGGTTGGGGGGACAGAGGGACGGGTGAGGGCTGGAGGACGGAGGGATGGGGTGTTGGTTGTTGGGGGGATGGAGGGATGGGGATGGAGGTTGGGGGGACAGAGGGACGGGTGAGGGCTGGAGGACGGAGGGATGGGGTGTTGGTTGGTGGGGGGATGGAGGGATGGGGATGGAGGTTGGGGGGACGGAGGGATGGGGGGCAGATGGGAGGATGGAGGGATGGGGGGTGCGGGAGGACAGAGGGATGGGTGAGGGCTGCAGGACGGAGGGACGGGGTGTTGGTTGTTGGGGGGATGGAGGGATGGGGATGGAGGTTGGGGGGACGGAGGGACGGGGGGGCTGGAGGACGGAGGGACGGGTGAGGGCTGGAGGACGGAGGGACGGGGGGGCAGGCGGGAGGACGGAGGGACGGGGGGGCAGGCGGGAGGACGGAGGGATGGGTGAGGGCTGGAGGATGGAGGGATGGGGGGTGCGGGAGGACGGAGGGATGGGGTGTTGGTTGTTGGGGGGATGGAGGGATGGGGATGGAGGTTGGGGGGACGGAGGGACGGGTGAGGGCTGGAGGACGGAGGGATGGGGGGGCAGATGGGAGGATGGAGGGATGGGTGAGGGCTGGAGGAAGGAGGGATGGGGTGTTGGTTGTTGGGGGGACGGAGGGATGGGGGGTGCAGGAGGATGGAGGGATGGGGGGGCAGGCGGGGGGACGGAGGGACGGGTGAGGGCTGGAGGACGGAGGGACGGGGGGGCTGGAGGACGGAGGGATGGGGGTGCAGGAGGACGGAGGGACGGGTGAGGGCTGGAGGATGGAGGGATGGGGGGTGCGGGAGGACAGAGGGACGGGTGAGGGCGGGAGGACGGAGGGATGGGGTGTTGGTTGTTGGGTGGATGGAGGGATGGGGGGCAGATGGGAGGACGGAGGGATGGGGGGTGCGGGAGGACGGAGGGATGGGTGAGGGCTGCAGGACGGAGGGACGGGGTGTTGGTTGTTGGGGGGATGGAGGGATGGGGATGGGGGTGCAGGAGGACGGAGGGACGGGTGAGGGCGGGAGGACGGAGGGGCGCGAGGCAGGAGGACGCCGGGATGGGGGCGGGCGGCAGGACCGGGGGTGGTACCGGAAGCAGGCGTCTCATTGGCCACGTGGATTTGGGCGACCGCGAGGGGTGGAGGGGGGGGGCAGCCCAAGGCATCACGTGGCCCTCAACCCCCCCCCATTCCCCCCCCCAGAGTACAGCCGCTTCGAGGCCAAAATCCACGACCTGCGGGAGCAGCTGATGAACAGCAGCCTGGGCTCCGGGACGGCGTCGCTCCGCAGCAACCCCAAGCGGGGCTTTTATATCCGGTGAGAGCCCCCCCCCCGAGCCCCCCCAGCCCCCCAGGAGCCCCCCCCGAGCCCCCCCAGCCCCCCAGGAGCCTCCCCAGCCCCCTGAGATCCTCCACGCCTCCATGGACCCCCCTGGCCTCTCCTGACCTCCCCACCCCCCTGAAACCTCCCATCCCCCCACAGAGCCCCAAGACCCTCCTGGGTTCTCTCCCCGGCTCTGGGAGGGGAGTGGGGGCTGGTGGGTCAGAGCCGGGGGGGCTGGGAGGCAGGACTCCTGGGTTCTCTCCCCGGCTCTGGGAGGGGAGTGGGGGCTGGTGGGTCAGAGCCGGGGGGGCTGGGAGGCAGGACTCCTGGGTTCTCTCCCTGGCTCTGGGAGGGGTGAGGGGGCTGGTGGGTTAGAGCAGGGGGTCTGGGAGCCAGGACTCCTGGGTTCTCTCCCAGCTCTGGGACGGGAGTGGGGGCTGGTGGGTTAGAGCAGGGGGGGCTGGGAGCCAGGACTCCTGGGTTCTCTCCCCGGCTCTGGGAGGGGAGTGGGGGCCGGTGGGTCACAGCGGGGGGGGGCGCTGGGAGCCAGGACTCCTGGGTTCTCTGACCCCCGGCCCCGCCCCCCCAGGGCGCTCTTCGACTACGACAAGACGAAGGACTGCGGGTTCCTGAGCCAGGCGCTGAGTTTCCGCTTCGGGGACGTGCTGCACGTGGTGGACGCCTCGGACGACGAGTGGTGGCAGGCGCGGCGGGTCCACCCCGACGGGGAGGGGGACGAGATCGGCTTCGTGCCCAGCAAGAGACGGTACCCGGCGGGGGGGTGGGGCGCATGGTGGGGAGGGAGGGACTCGGTGGGAGAAGGTGTCAGGCTGACGTGGCTGTGGGGGGACGTGGGGCTGGGGGTGGGATGGGGCCCTGGGGGGCAGAGGTTGTGGGGAGGGTTTGGGGGTGGGGCATTGGGGAGGGGGCGGGGCTGCTGAGCAGTGGGCGGGGCCAGAGGGGGAGAGGTTGTGAGGAGGGAGAGGAGGGGGTGGAGCTTTGGGAAGGGGGCGGGGCAGCTGAGGAGTGGGGGAGGGTTCACAAGGGGCGGGGCTACGGGGAGGGGGCGGGGCTGCTGAGCAGTGGGCGGGGCCACAGGGGGAGAGGTTGTGGGGAGGGAGAGGAGGGGGTGGGGCTTTGGGAAGGGGGCGGGGCAGCTGAGGAGTGGGGGAGGGTTCACAAGGGGCGGGGCTACGGGGAGGGGGCGGGGCCGTCTCTGAGCTTTGGTCTCCCCGCAGGGTGGAGCGCCGGGAGTGGACGCGGTTAAAGGCCAAGGTGGGTGACTGACCCGTGCCCCCCCCGCCTCGGACACAGACCCCCCCCCCATCCCGGGGGCAGAGGGGTTGGGTGGGGCTGGGGGTGCGAAGCCACAATCAGTCCCGGGGGTGAGTGTGCAAGGCTGGGGGCGGGGCTCTCTCGTCGGGCCCCCCCCAGTCCTCCCCGTGCCTTCCCACGAGCGTGTGCGCCGTGCGTGCGAGCGTGTGCACAACTGCCTTTGCACGCCCCCGGGCCGACCCTGTGTCGCGCCCCTCCCCCAGCCGCGCCCCAATTCGAGGCCATTAACCCCTTCCTCGCCTGCCCAGCATGGCGGGGGCCAGTCAGGGGGTCAGTCCACAAAGAGGGGGGGCTGCTCCCACCTGACCCCCAGGGGGCGCTGTGGGGAGCGGCTCCCACCGCAGGCACCAGAGCTGGGACAGAGGGAGGGGTGGGGGGATCCTTGGGGAGAGGGGTTCTCCTGCGGGGAGGGGGCAGGGGAATGGGATGGGGGGAGGTGAGAAATGGAGGCTGTGATGGGTCCCCCCCATGGATGGAGAAACGGAAGGGGGTATCGGCAATTTCTGTCTGTCCTGTCTATCGATCCCCATCCATCCCCCCCTCCATCTATCTATCCATCCCCCTACACCCCCTCTATCTATCCATCCCCCTCCACCCCCTCTATCTATCTATCTATCCATCCCCCTCCATCTATCTATCTATCCCCATCCACCCCCTCTATCTATCTATCTATCTATCTATCTATCTATCTATCTATCTATCCGCATCCACCCCCTCTATCTATCTATCTATCTATCTATCTATCTATCCATCCTCCTACGCCCCCTCCCTCTATCTATCCATCCCCCTCCATCTATCCATCCAACCCCCTCCCTCTATCTATCCATCCCCACCCACCCCCTCTATCTATCTATCTATCTATCTATCTATCCATCAGCCCCCCGCTATCTATCTATCCCCATCCACCTCCTCTCTCTCTCTCTCTCTCTCTCTCTCTGTCTCACTCTCTTTCTCTCTCTCTCTCTCTCTCTTTCTGCCCCCTCCAGGATCGGGTGCCAGGATCGGGCTCTCAAGGTGGGTTTCTCTGCTGCTGTCGCCTCCTCCTTCCGTTTCCACCTGTCCCTCTATTTCGTCCCTTTTCTTCCTGCGCCGAGTGTCCCAGCTGTGACAGCCCCCCCCAGCCCGGCCGGTGCCCCTCACTCCCGACCCGCAGCCCCTGCCAGCCCAGCCCGGCCGGTGCCCCTCACTCCCGACCCGCAGCCCCTGCCCCCCCCCAGCCCTGCCGGTGCCCCTCACTCCCGACCCGCAGCCCCTGCCCCCCCAGCTCTGCTGGAGCCCCTCACTCCCGACCCGCAGCCCCTGCCAGCCCAGCCCTGCCGGTGCCCCTCACTCCCGACCCGCAGCCCCTGCCCCCCCCAGCCCTGCCGGTGCCCCCCACTCCCGACCCGCAGCCCCTGCCCCCCCCAGCCCTGCCGGTGCCCCCCACTCCCGACCCGCAGCCCCCTGCCCCCCCCCGCCCTGCCGGTGCCCCCCACTCCCGTCCCGCAGCCCCTGCCCCCCCCAGCCCGGCCGGTGCCCCTCACTCCCGACCCGCAGCCCCTGCCAGCCCAGCCCGGCCGGTGCCCCTCACTCCCGACCCGCAGCCCCGTCCAGCACAGCTCTGCCGGTGCCCCTCACTCCCGACCCGCAGCCCCTGCCCCCCCTGCCCTGCCGGTGCCCCTCACTCCCGACCCGCAGCCCCTGCCAGCCCAGCCCTGCCCCCCCCAGCCCTGCCGGTGCCCCCCACTCCCGACCTGCAGCCCCTGCCCCCCCCCAGCCCTGCCGGTGCCCCTCACTCCCGACCCGCAGCCCCTGCCCCCCCAGCCCTGCCGGTGCCCCTCACTCCCGACCCGCAGCCCCTGCCCCCCCTGCCCTGCCGGTGCCCCTCACTCCCGACCCGCAGCCCCTGCCCCCCCTGCCCTGCCGGTGCCCCTCACTCCCGACCCGCAGCCCCTGCCAGCCCAGCCCTGCCCCCCCCAGCCCTGCCGGTGCCCCTCACTCCCGACCCACAGCCCCTGCCCCCCCCAGCCCTGCCGGGGCCCCCCACTCCCCCCCCGCAGCCCCTGCCAGCCCAGCCCTGCCCCCCCCACCCTGCCGGTGCCCCTCACTCCCGACCTGCAGCCCCTGCCCCCCAGCCCTGACCCCCCCCCAGCTCTGCCGGTGCCCCTCACTCCCGACCCGCAGCCCTTGCCAGCCCAGCCCAGCCGGTGCCCCTCACTCCTGCCCCGCAGCCCCCCAGCCCCGCCCCCCAGCTCTGCCACTGCCCCCCCTCCTGACTCGCAGCCCCCCAGCCCCACCGGTGACTCTGGGATTCTCGTCCCCAGGCCGGGAAGATTCGGTGCTGAGCTACGAGAGTGTGATGCAGATGGAAGGTGAGTGCCTGGCTGGCTGCCAGCAGGGGGCGCCGTGCGGGGGAGGGGGGTCGGTCTCTCCCCCATCACTATTCTCTCTCCTCCCCCCCCCCCAGTGCACTACGCTCGCCCCATTATCATCCTGGGGCCCACGAAGGACCGAGCCAACGACGATCTGCTCTCCGAGTTCCCTGACAAGTTCGGCTCCTGCGTCCCCCGTGAGTCCTGCCCGCGGCACCGGGGGGGGCAGGGGGGCACCGGGCTGCAGCGGGGGTGGGGTGGGGGCAGGGTGGGGGTGGGCTGCAGGGGACGGGGCAGCGTGGGGGCAGGGGGCTGCAGGGGGCTGGACAGGGGCCAGGGTGTGGGCGGGGCAGGGGGGCGCCGGGCAGCAGGGGGTAGGGTGGGGGCAGGGCAGGGGTGCCAGGCTGTGGAGGGTAGGGCAGGGTGGGGGTGGGCTGCAGGGGACGGGGCAGGGGGCAATGGGGCAGTGAGCTGCAGGTGGAGCGGGGGGGCAGGGCAGGGGGGCACCAGGCTGCAGGGGGGGGTAGGGGGCAGGATGGGGTGGGGCAGGGGGGTGCCGGTCTGCAGGGGGGCAGGATGGGGGCAAAGCAGGGGGGCACCGGGCTACAGGTGGGTGGGGCAGGGGGCAGGATGGGGTGGGGCCGGGGGGTGTTGGGGTGCAGGGGGTGGGACAGGGGGCAGGATGGGGCGGGGCAGGAGGGAGCTGGGCTGCCGGGGGGGCAGGATGGGGGCAGGGCAGGGTGGTGTCGGGCGGCAGGGGGCAGGCTGGGGGTGGGCGGCAGGGGATGGGGCAGGGGGCAATGGGGCACTGATCTGCAGGTGGAGCGGGGGGGCAGGGCAGGGGGGCACCGGGCTGCAGGTGGGTGGGGCAGGGGGCAGGATGGGGTGGGGCAGGGGGGTGTTGGGGTGCAGGGGGCGGGACAGGGGGCAGGATGGGGCGGGGCAGGGGGCCGCTGGGCTGCAGGGGGGGCAGGATGGGGCGGGTCAGGGGGGCTCTGGGCTGCAGCCGGGAAGGATGGGGCGGGGCAGGGGGGTGTTGGGGTGCAGGGGGCGGGACAGGGGGCAGGATGGGGCCGGGCAGGGGGGCACTGGGCTGCAGGGGGTGGGGCAGGGGGCAGGATGGGGCGGGGCAGGGTGGGGGCAGGGTGGGGCAGAGGGGGCGGGGGCGGGGCAGGGTGGCGTCAGGCTGCAGGGGGGCGCTGGGCTGCCGGGGGGGCAGGATGGGGCGGGGCAGGGGGGTGTTGGGGTGCAGGGGGCGGGACAGGGGGCAGGATGGGGCCGGGCAGGGGGGCGCTGGGCTGCAGGGGGGGCAGGATGGGGCGGGGCAGGGGGGCGCAGGGCTGCCGGGGGGGCAGGATGGGGCGGGGCAGGGGGGTGTTGGGGTGCAGGGGGCGGGACAGGGGGCAGGATGGGGCGGGGCAGGGGGGCGCTGGGCTGCCGGGGGGGCAGGATGGGGCAGGGCAGGGGGGTGTCGGGCTGCAGGGGGGCGGGGTGGGGCAGAGGGGCCGGGGGCAGGGCAGGGGGGCGTCAGGCTGCAGGGGGGCGGGGTGGGGCGGGGCAGGGGGGCGCTGGGCTGCAGGGGGGGCAGGATGGGGCGGGGCAGGGGGGCGCTGGGCTGCAGGGGGGGCAGGATGGGGCGGGGCAGGGTGGCGTCGGGCTGCAGGGGGGCGGGGTGGGGCAGAGGGGCCGGGGGCCGGGCAGGGTTTCGCCCCGGCCCCCCGCCGACCGGCCCGACCCCCCCCCCCCCCCGACACCACGCGGCCGAAGCGGGAGTACGAGGTGGACGGGCGGGACTATCACTTCGTGGCCTCGCGGGAGAAGATGGAGAAGGACATCCAGGGCCACAAGTTCATCGAGGCCGGACAGTACAACAGCCACCTGTACGGGACCAGCGTCCAGTCCGTGCGCGAGGTGGCCGAGCAGGTAGGGGCGGGGCCGGGGGCGGGGCCAGCGGGGGGGAGGAGGGACGGCAGAGGACGGGGGAGGGGGCCAGCGGGGGGGAGGGAGGGATGGCAGAGGACGGGGGGGCAGCGGAGGGGGAGGGAGGGACGGCAGAGGACGGGGGTGGGGGCCAGCAGGGGGGAGGGAGGGGCGGCAGTGGACGGGGGAGGGGGGCCATCGGGGGGAGGGAGGGACGGCAGAGGACGGGGGAGGGGGCCAGCGGAGGGGGGGGGGGTCCGTGATCTGGAGAAAGGGGTAATCAGTGAGGTGGCAAAGTTTGCAGATGATACTAAACTGCTCAAGATAGTTAAGACCAAAGCAGATTGTGAAGAACTTCAAAAAGATCTCACAAAACTAAGTGATTGGGCAACAAAATGGCAAATGAAATTTAATGTGGATAAATGTAAAGTAATGCACATTGGAAAAAATAACCCCAACTATACATACAACATGATGGGGGCTAATTTAGCTACAACGAGTCAGGAAAAAGATCTTGGAGTTATCGTGGATAGTTCTCTGAAGATGTCCACGCAGTGTGCAGAGGCGGTCAAAAAAGCAAACAGGATGTTAGGAATCATTAAAAAGGGATAGAGAATAAGACTGAGAATATATTATTGCCCTTATATAAATCCATGGTACGCCCACATCTCGAATACTGTGTACAGATGTGGTCTCCTCACCTCAAAAAAGATATTCTAGCACTAGAAAAGGTTCAGAAAAGAGCAACTAAAATGATTAGGGGTTTAGAGAAGGTCCCATACGACGAAAGATTAAAGAGGCTAGGACTCTTCAGTTTGGAAAAGAGAAGACTAAGGGGGGACATGATAGAGGTATATAAAATCATGAGTGATGTTGAGAAAGTGGATAAGGAAAAGTTATTTACTTATTCCCATAATACAAGAACTAGGGGTCACCAAATGAAATTAATAGGCAGCAGGTTTAAAACAAATAAAAGGAAGTTCTTCTTCACGCAGCGCACAGTCAACTTGTGGAACTCCTTACCTGAGGAGGTTGTGAAGGCTAGGACTATAACAATGTTTAAAAGGGAACTGGATAAATTCATGGTGGCTAAGTCCATAAATGGCTATTAGCCAGGATGGGTAAGAATGGTGTCCCTAGCCTCTGTTCGTCAGAGGATGGAGATGGATGGCAGGAGAGAGATCACTTGATCGTTGCCTGTTAGGTTCACTCTCTCTGGGGCACCTGGCATTGGCCACTGTCGGTAGACAGATACTGGGCTAGATGGACCTTTGGTCTGACCCGGTATGGCCTTTCTTATGTTCTTATGTTCTTATGTGGTCGGTCGATGACACCCCCCCCCCGCCCCCGCAGGGCAAGCACTGCATCCTGGACGTCTCGGCCAACGCCGTGCGGCGGCTCCAGGCCGCCCAGCTCCACCCCATCGCCATCTTCATCCGGCCCCGGTCCCTGGAGAACGTCCTGTGAGTACGGGGGCTGGGGGCGGGGCCTGAGGTGGTGGGGGCGGGGTCCAGGTGGGATCGGGGGGCGGGGTCTGAGATGATTGGGGGCGGGGTCTAGGTAGGCTAAGGGGCGGGGTCTGAGATGTCTGGGGGCGGGGTTCAGGTGGGATCAGGGGGCGGGGGTCTGATATGATTGGGGGCGGGGTCTGAGATGGCTGTGGGCAGGGTCCAGGCGGGCTGTGGGGGCGGGGTCTAGGCGGGCTGTGGGGGCGGGGTCTGACATGGCTGGGGGCGGGGTCCAGGCGGGCTGGGGGGGCGGGGTCCAGGCGGGCTGTGGGGGCGGGGTCTGAGATGGCTGGGGGCGGGGTCCAGGCGGGCTGTGGGGGCGGGGTCTGAGATGGCTGGGGGCGGGGTCCAGGCGGGCTGTGGGGGCGGGGTCCAGGCGGGCTGTGGGGGCGGGGTCTGAGATGGCTGGGGGCGGGGTCCAGGCGGGCTGTGGGGGCGGGGTCCAGGCGGGCTGTGGGGGCGGGGTCTGAGATGGCTGGGAGCGGGGTCCAGGCGGGCTGGGGGGGCCGGGTCTGAGATTGCTGGGGGCGGGGCCTAGGCGGGCTGTGGGGGCGGGGTCCAGGCGGGCTGTGGGGGCGGGGTCTGAGCTGGCTGGGGGCGGGGTCCAGGCGGGCTGTGGGGGCGGGGTCCTGGCGGGCTGTGGGGGCGGGGTCTGAGATGGCTGGGGGCGGGATCCAGGCGGGCTGTGGGGGCGGGGTCTGAGCTGGCTGGGGGCGGGGTCCAGGCGGGCTGTGGGGGCGGGGTCTGAGCTGGCTGGGGGCGGGGTCCAGGTGGGCTGTGGGGGCGGGGTCCAGGCGGGCTGTGGGGGCGGGGTCTGAGATGGCTGGGGGCGGGGTCCAGGCGGGCTGGGGGGGCGGGGTCCAGGCGGGCTGTGGGAGCGGGGTCCAGGCGGGCTGTGGGGGCGGGGTCTGAGATGGCTGGGGGCGGGGTCCAGGCGGGCTGTGGGGGCAGGGTCTGAGATTGCTGGGGGCGGGGCCTAGGCGGGCTGTGGGGGCGGGGTCCAGGCGGGCTGTGGGGGCGGGGTCCAGGCGGGCTGTGGGGGCGGGGGCTGAGATGGCTGGGGGCGGGGTCCAGGCGGGCTGGGGGGGCGGGGTCCAGGCGGGCTGTGGGGGCGGGGTCTGAGCTGGCTGGGGGCGGGGTCCAGATGGGCTGTGGGGGAGGGGTCCAGGAGGGCTGTGGGGGCGGGGTCCAGGCGGGCTGTGGGGGCGGGGTCTGAGATGGCTGGGGGCGGGGTCCAGGCGGGCTGTGGGGGCGGGGTCCAGGCGGGCTGTGGGGGCGGGGTCTGAGCTGGCTGGGGGCGGGGTCCAGGCGGGCTGTGGGGGCGGGGTCCAGGCGGGCTGGGGGGGCGGCCCGGCACAGGGGGGCGCTGGCGGGCGAGCGTGGGCCGGGCGGCCTCGCTCCCCTGTCCTGGGCGCTGCGTCCCGCAGCCCACGGGGCTGCAATCGCCCCCCCCTCGTTAGCCCCGAGGCCTTTAATCGCCCCCTTTTCGGCGGGGGGGGGCAGGAGCGAAGCCTGACGGGTGTCCGTGTGTCCCCCCCCCAGAGAAATCAGCAAGCGGATAACGGAGGAGCAGGCGCGAAAAGCCTTCGACCGAGCCATGAAACTGGAACAAGAATTCACAGAGTGCTTCTCGGGTGGGTGTCCCCCCCCCAGCCCCCCAACTCCCCCCAGCTCCCCCCCGGCCCCCCAGCTCCCCCCCGAAACTCCTGGCACGGGGGGGGGGGACACGGAAGCCGCCGGCTCCCCAGATCCGGGCGTAGATTTCCCGGGGCTGGACGTCGTTTTCCCCCCGAGCGAGGTCGCCCCCGTCTCGCCCCGTTCCCGGGCGCCGCCCCCCCAGATCCGCCCCTCCCTGCCCCCTTTTGGACCCCTCCCCAAATCCCCGGCCCCGCCTCCTCCCCCCCCCCCAGTTCACCACGTTCCTCCCCCTCCCTCGCCGCGCGAAACAGCTGTTTTGCGGCAAAAGCGCCGGGCGGGAGCAGACCGCGGCGGGGCGCTCGCGGGGGGGGGGGGGGACACGGGACGCAGCAGGGGGCTGCCCGGGGGGTGCCCCCGCCCCGCTGACCCTGTGCCGTGTGTGTCCCCCCCCGCAGCCATCGTGGAAGGCGAGAGTTTCGAGGAGATCTACCACAAAATCAAGCGGATTATCGAGGAACTTTCGGGGCCGTACATCTGGATCCCGGCCCGGGAGAGACTTTAGGGGGGGCGACCCCCCCCCCGCCCCCACTCGGCGGGACCCACAAGCCCTTGGCCGCGGAACTGAGCCGTTCGTTTCGGGGAGGAGGTTTCGGGAACGGAGGTGGGGGGGGGGATCCGGTCTGTTTCTTTCTTTCTTCTCCTTTCTGAAATTTTTTTTCTCGCCATCCTTCGCCTGGCTCCTGCCCCGCCGCCCCCCCCGACGAAGATCCGCCCCCCCGACGAAGATCCGCCCCCGTCTCTTCGCCCCCCCGGCCCGCCCGCTTCGAGGAGAGCGCTCTGTGCATGCTTGTCTTTTTTTCGAGAGGTGGTGGCTCGTGACGTCTGCGCTTCTGGCATTTTGCTATTGTCCCCGGCCCCCGCCGGGCCGCCCCCCCCCCCGCCCGTCGGATCCGGACCCGGGATCCGATCGAGGAGACGCGCCGAAAGGACCGGAAACGGCGGGCGGAGGAACGAAAGGCGCCCCGGAAAAAGGGTGGCCCGGCCTCGCCTCGCCGGAGGAGCGGAAACCGGATTCGGCGCCAGGTGGAGTCGACGTCGGATTCGGCGCCAGTGGACTCGACGCCGGATTCGGCGCGGCCTTCGATGGATCGCGTGGTGGGGGGGGGGCGGGGAAAACGAACAACGTGGAAGGATAAAGCCGGGGAAACCGGATTTAAAAAAACCGACCGACCGACCAACCCCTTTCCGGGCCTCGTTAGTTTATTTTTTTTCTGTTGGCCGGGGACAGAGGTGAAAATTCCCCGCGATCTTTCTACCCGACCGAAGGGCAACCATCTTTTGAATCCACCGCGGGAAGGCGCGTCGGCGAGAGACACCCCCCCCCCAGCGCCGTCTCCGAGAGACCCCCCCCCGTCGCCGTCTCCGAAAGGCAGCGCCAACTGTTTCCGCTCCTTCCCCAAGGCGGATCGGACCCGTTCTTTTCCGTTCCGATTTTTCGTCCTCGCTCCGGTTCATCTCCTTCCCTTTTCGGGCGCATGGTGGCTTCGAAAAAACACACGGGGAAAAACAAACAAACAAACCAACAACAGGAAAACGTGACAACAACAAAAAAAAGCATTTTCGCTGTTCGGCAATTTCTATTTTTCTTTCCGGGCGGAGAAAAGACTCGGGGGGCGGGGTTGGGGGGGAACGGAAACACGGTTTCGACGTTCTGTGAATATCTATATTTTTTTCCCCTCGCGGGGTCACGGGGAGTCTTTTGGTCCGGCTGTGCGTGATTGTACGAACCCGGGGGAGGGAGGGGGTCGGACGCTCCTTCCTCTGCTCGTTACCGGGATTTGCATTTGGGACATGTTCTTAATTATGACGATGCTTCTTTCTTTTGTTTTTTTTTTTTCTTTTTCGGTTCTTTTTTGGTATATAAACTCCAGCCGGCCGCAGAGACCCTTGCTAGAAAAAAGACCGACCGCCTCCGGCCCGAGCGATTCGGCTAGCGGTGAATTCGGTGTGGGGGGCGCCCCCCTCCCTCCCGCCCCACGGCAAGGGGGAAAGGCCGGGGGGGGGAGAGAAAGAAGGGGGTTGGGATGAGCAGTAGATACCAAGAAACAGGAATAGCTGAGTATCGTGGGGAGAGCGGGGCAGGATGGGAGCCAGGACGCCTGGGTTCTCTCCCCGGCTCTGGGAGGAGAGTGGGGGCTGGTGGTTAGAGCAGGGTGGGCTGGGAGCCCGGACTCCTGGGTTCTCTCCCCAGCTCTGGGAGGGGAGTGGGGGCTGGTGGGTCAGAGCAAGGGGAGCTGGGAGCCAGGACGCCTGGGTTCTCTCCCTGGCTCTGGGAGGAGAGTGGGGGCTGGTGGGTTAGAGCAGGGGAGGCTGGCAGCCAGGACTCCTGGGTTCTCTCCCTGGCTCTGGGAGGGGAGTGGGGGCTGGTGGGTCAGAGCAAGGGGAGCTGGGAGCCAGGACGCCTGGGTTCTCTCCCCGGCTCTGGGAGGAGAGTGGGGGCTGGTGGGTTAGAGCAGGGGAGGCTGGCAGCCAGGACTCCTGGGTTCTCTCCCTGGCTCTGGGAGGGGAGTGGGGGCTGGTGGTTAGAGCAGTGGGGGCTGAGAGCCAGGACTCCTGGGTTCTCTCCCCGGTTCTGGGAGGAGAGTGGGGGCTGGAGGGTCAGAGCAGGGCGGGCTGGTAGCCAGGACTCCTGGGTTCTCTCCCCCAAATGCACTTTCTCGGCCTCTGCAGCGACCATAACCCACCCCGAGGGCGGCGCTGTTTGCAGTTAATACCCCCCGGGGCAGCCGGACCCGCCCCCACCCCCAAGGAGGCGATCGAGCAGGCAGCCTCCCGTCACCCTCAGCCCGGGCTTCCCTGTACTTCAGGCGGGTGAAGCGGGAAGGATTTAGGGGCGGGCGGGAATTCCCCCCCCGGGGGGGGCGCGTTGACCTCGGGGGCTGTTTCAGGCTTAGCGAGCTGGGGGGGGGTCTCTTTCCTACAGGGGTCTGGGAATGTGGGAGGGGGGGGGAGAAAAGAATATTTTGCATAGAAATATTATTACCACCGGCAGAGAATTAAATCGGATAATATATCTATATCTCTATCTACCCAACGGTGTCACCCGTGACTTTGTGTGTGCAAAGAGAGAGCTGGATGGGATTCGGGGGGCAGGACGCCTGGGTTCTCTCCCCGGCTCTGCGAGGGGAGGGGGGGCTGGTGGGTTAGAGCAGGCGGGGCCGGGAGCCAGGGCTCCTGGGTTCTCTCCCTGGCTCTGGGAGGGGAGTGGGGGCTGGTGGGTCAGAGCAGGGGGGGCTGGGAGCCAGGACTCCTGGGTTCTCTCCCCAGCTCTGGGAGGGGAGTGGGGGCTGGTGGGTTAGAGCAGGCGGGGCCGGGAGCCAGGACTCCTGGGTTCTCTCCCCAGCTCTGGGGCCCTATTGGCTGGGAACGTGTCTCCCCCAAAGTCGGTTCTATGTGAGGGGTGCATCCACCCTACACCCATGTGCCCTCGCCGTAACCCCAACGTCCAACCCTACCCCCAACGCTCTGCCCTCACCGTAACCCCAACGCCCGACCCTACCCCCCAACGCTCCGCCCTCATCATAACCCCAACGCCCGACCCTACCCCCAACGCTCCGCCCTCGCCGTGACCCCAACGCCCGACCCTACCCCCAACGCTCCGCCCTCGCCGTAACCCCAACGCCCGACCCTACCCCCCAACGCTCCGCCCTCGCCGTAACCCCAACGCCCGACCCTACCCCCCAACGCTCCGCCCTCGCCGTAACCCCAACGCCCGACCCTACCCCCAATGCTCCGCCCTCGCCGTAACCCCAACGCCCAACCCGACCCCCCAATGCTCCGCCCTCGCCGTAACCCCAACGCCCAACCCTACCCCCCAATGCTCCGCCCTCGCCGTAACCCCAACGCCCAACCCTACCCCCAATGCTCCGCCCTCGCCGTAACCCCAACGCCCAACCCTACCCCCAATGCTCCGCCCTCGCCGTAACCCCAACGCCCGACCCTACCCCCAATGCTCCGCCCTCGCCGTAACCCCAACGCCCGACCCTACCCCCCAATGCTCCGCCCTCGCCGTAACCCCAACCCCCGACCCTCCCCCCCAACGCTCCGCCCTCGCCGTAACCCCAACGCCCGACCCGACCCCCCAACGCTCCGCCCTCGCCGTAACCCCAACGCCCGACCCTACCCCCAATGCTCCGCCCTCGCCGTAACCCCAACGCCCGACCCTACCCCCAATGCTCCGCCCTCGCCGTAACCCCAACGCCCAACCCTACCCCCAATGCTCCGCCCTCGCCGTAACCCCAACGTCCAACCCTACCCCCAATGCTCCGCCCTCGCCGTAACCCCAACCCCAACCCGACCCCCCACCGCTCCGCCCTCGCCGTAACCCCAACGTCCTACCCTACCCCCAACGCTCCGCCCTCGCCGTAACCCCAACGCCCGACCCTACCCCCCAACGCTCCGCCCTCGCCGTAACCCCAACGCCCAACCCTACCTCCCAATGCTCCGCCCTCGCCGTAACCCCAACGCCCAACCCTACCTCCCAACGCTCTGCCCTCGCCGTAACCCCAACGTCCAACCCTACCCCCAATGCTCCGCCCTCGCCGTAACCCCAACGCCCAACCCTACCCCCAATGCTCCGCCCTCGCCGTAACCCCAACGCCCAACCCTACCCCCCAACGCTCCGCCCTCGCCGTAACCCCAATGCCCGACCCTACCCCCAATGCTCCGCCCTCATCGTAACCCCAACGCCCAACCCTACCTCCCAACGCTCCGCCCTCGCCGTAACCCCAACGCCCGACCCTACCCCCAACGCTCCGCCCTCGCCGTAACCCCAACGCCCGACCCTACCCCCCAACGCTCCGCCCTCGCCGTAACCCCAACGCCCAACCCTACCCCCAACGCCCCGCCCTCGCCGTAACCCCAACGCCCAACCCTACCCCCAACGCTCCGCCCTCGCCGTAACCCCAACGCCCGACCCTACCCCCAATGCTCCGCCCTCGCCGTAACCCCAACCCCCAACCCTACCCCCCCAACGCTCCGCCCTCGCCGTAACCCCAACTCCCGACCCTACCCCCTACGCTCCGCCCTCGCCGTAACCCCAACGCCCAACCCTACCCCCAATGCTCCGCCCTCGCCGTAACCCCAACGCCCAACCCTACCCCCAATGCTCCGCCCTCGCCGTAACCCCAACCCCCAACCCTACCCCCCAATGCTCCGCCCTCGCCGTAACCCCAACGCCCAACCCTACCCCCAATGCTCCGCCCTCGCCGTAACCCCAACGCCCGACCCTCCCCCCCAACGCTCCGCCCTCCCCGTAACCCCAACGCCCAACCCTACCCCCCAACGCTCCGCCCTCGCCGTAACCCCAACGCCCGACCCTAACTTCCAAGGATCCGCCCTCGCCGTAACCCCAACGCCCGACCCTACCCCCAATGCTCCGCCCTCGCCGTAACCCCAACGCCCGACCCTACCCCCAATGCTCCGCCCTCGCCGTAACCCCAACGCCCGACCCTACCCCCAACGCTCCGCCCTCGCCGTAACCCCAACGCCCGACCCTACCCCCAACGCTCTGACCTCGCCGTAACCCCAACGCCCGACCCTACCCCCAACGCTCCGCCCTCGCCGTAACCCCAACGCCCGACCCTACCCCCAACGCTCCGCCCTCTCCGTAACCCCAACGCCCGACCCTTCGCCCTACGCTCCGCCCTCGCCGTAACCCCAACGCCCGACCCTACCCCCAATGCTCCGCCCTCGCCGTAACCCCAACGCCCAACCCTACCCCCCAACGCTCTGCCGTCACTGTAACCCCAACCGACAACCCTACCCCCAATGCTCGGCCCTCATCGTAACCCCAACGCCCAACCCTACCCCCAATGCTCGGCCCTCATCGTAACCCCAACGCCCAACCCTACCCCCCAATGCTCGGCCCTCATCGTAACCCCAACGCCCAACCCTACCCCCCAATGCTCAGCCCTCATAGTAACCCCAACGCCCAACCCTACCCCCCAATGCTCCGCCCTCGCCGTAACCCCAACGCCCGACCCTACCCCAATGCTCCGCCCTCACCGTAACCCCAACGCCCAACCCTACCTCCCAATGCTCCGCCCTCGCCGTAACCCCAACGCCCAACCCTACCCCCAACGCTCCGCCCTCGCCGTAACCCCAACGCCCAACCCTACCCCCAAGGCTCCGCCCTCACCGTAACCCCAACGCCCAACCCTAACTCCCAACGCTCCGCCCTCGCCGTAACCCCAACGCCCAACCCTACCCCCAACGCTCCGCCCTCGCCGTAACCCCAACGCCCGACCCTACCCCCCAACGCTCCGCCCTCGCCGTAACCCCAACGCCCAACCCTACCCCCCAACGCTCTGCCCTCGCCGTAACCCCAACGCCCAACCCTACCCCCAATGCTCCGCCCTCGCCGTGACCCCAACGCCCGACCCTACCCCCAACGCTCTGCCCTCGCCGTAACCCCAACGCCCAACCCTACCCCCCAACGCTCTGCCCTCGCCGTAACCCCAACGCCCAACCCTACCTCCCAATGCTCCGCCCTCACCGTAACCCCAACGCCCGACCCTACCCCAATGCTCCGCCCTCGCCGTAACCCCAACGCCCAACCCTACCACCCAATGCTCCGCCCTCGCCGTAACCCCAACGCCCGACCCTACCCCCAATGCTCCGCCCTCGCCGTAAACCCAACGCCCAACCCAACCACCCCAAGCTCCGCCCTCGCCGTAACCCCAACGCCCAACCCTACCCCCAACGCTCCGCCCTCGCCGTAACCCCAACGCCCAACCCTACCCCCAATGCTCCGCCCTCGCCGTAACCCCAACGCCCAACCCTACCCCCCAACGCTCTGCCGTCACTGTAACCCCAACCGACAACCCTACCCCCAATGCTCGGCCCTCATCGTAACCCCAACGCCCAACCCTACCCCCCAATGCTCGGCCCTCATCGTAACCCCAACGCCCAACCCTACCTCCCAATGCTCGGCCCTCATAGTAACCCCAACGCCCAACCCTACCCCCCAATGCTCCGCCCTCGCCGTAACCCCACCGCCCGACCCTACCCCAATGCTCCGCCCTCGCCGTAACCCCAACGCCCAACCCTACCTCCCAATGCTCCGCCCTCGCCGTAACCCCAACGCCCAACCCTACCTCCCAATGCTCCGCCCTCGCCGTAACCCCAACGCCCAACCCTACCCCCAACGCTCCGCCCTCGCCGTAACCCCAATGCCCAACCCTACCCCCAATGCTCCGCCCTCACCGTAACCCCAACGCCCAACCCTACCCCCAATGCTCCGCCCTCGCCGTAACCCCAACGCCCAACCCTACCCCCAACGCTCCGCCCTCGCCGTAACCCCAACGCCCAACCCTACCTCCCAACGCCCCGCCCTCGCCGTAACCCCAACGCCCAACCCTACCCCCAACGCCCCGCCCTCGCCGTAACCCCAACGCCCAACCCTACCCCCAATGCTCCGCCCTCGCCGTAACCCCAACGCCCAACCCTACCCCCCAATGCTCTGCCCTCGCCGTAACCCCAACGCCCAACCCTACCCCCCAACGCTCTGCCCTCGCCGTAACCCCAACGCCCAACCCTACCCCCAATGCTCCGCCCTCGCCGTAACCCCAACGCCCAACCCTACCCCCAATGCTCCGCCCTCGCCGTAACCCCAACGCCCAACCCTACCCCCAATGCTCCGCCCTCGCCGTAACCCCAACGCCCAACCCTACCCCCCAACGCTCCGCCCTCGCCGTAACCCCAACGCCCAACCCTACCCCCAACGCTCCGCCCTCGCCGTAACCCCGACGCCCGACCCTACCCCCCAATGCTCCGCCCTCGCCGTAACCCCAACGCCCGACCCTACCCCCAAAGCTCCACCCTCGCCGTAACCCCAACGTCCAACCCTACCTCCCAATGCTCCGCCCTCGCCGTAACCCCAACGTCCAACCCTACCCCCCAAGGCTCCGCCCTCGCCGTAACCCCAACACCCTACCCCCCAATGCTCTGCCCTCCTCGTAACCCCAACGCCCGACCCTACCCCCAACGCTCCGCCCTCGCCGTAACCCCAACGCCCAACCCTACCCCCAATGCTCCGCCCTCGCCGTAACCCCAACGCCCGACCCTACCCCCAACGCTCCGCCCTCGCCGTAACTCCAACCCTACCCCCGCCAGTGCCACCATGGCTCCCCGCCAGCTGCAGAAAACAGCCTCCCACACTAAGCAGAAGCTTCACCCCCCATTTCTCTGGCCCTGCCTTGGAAAGCAGCCGGGGCTGTCTTGTGTCCCTGACACTCTGGCCGCCGGGCTGTTGGGGCCTCCAAGATCCCTGGGGTTAACGGAAAAGAACAACCGGCCCTCCCCCACCCCAAGGGGTGCAGACCACGTAGTATCACCCCCAACCCACCTACTGTCTTAACTCCTCCCCTAGGGACTGCGAAATGGACTCTTACAACGTGGGGTAACTCTCTGGGCTTCTGTCTCTGGCTCTGGGAGGGGAGTTGGGTCCAGTGGCTACAGGAGGGGTTGAGAGCCAGGACTCCTGGGTTCTCTCCCTGGCTCTGGGAGGTGAGTGGGGGCTGGTGGGTTATAGCAGGGGGGGCTGGGAGCCAGGACTCCTGGGTTCTCTCCCCAGGTCTGGGAGGGGATGGGGGCTGGTGGGTGAGAGCAGGGGGGGCTGGGAGCCAGGACTCCTGGGTTCTCTCCTCAGCTCCAGGAGGGGAGGGTGTGTGTGGTGGGAGTCAGATGTGATTATTATTCTGTTGTGTTCCCCCCGCACCAAACAAGATGTTACTTTTATTTTAAACAGTCACAGAAACTTTATTAAACTAGAGGGAATGAAGATAAAATAAAGCAGGTGACGCGAAGAGATTATTTTGAAAAAAAAAAGTTTTAAAAAAAGTTTAAAATAAAAACTTAAATGACCCAGAATTTACAAACGGTGCTTCTTTATCATTATTGATTGAAACCTGCCCCCCAATGAACCCCACCCCCTCTGCTCCCTGCCCCACAGCGCCCCCTAACGCCGCCCTGGGGCCAGCCCTGCCTGCCAGGGGAGAGCGCCCCCTGCTGAGCCCCCTGCCCTGCTCCCTGCCCCACAGCGCCCCCTAGCGCCGCCCTGGGGCCAGCCCTGCCTGCCAGGGGAGAGCGCCCCCTGCTGAGCCCCCCACCCCACTCCCTGCCCCACAGCGCCCCCTAGCGCCGCCCTGAGGCCAGCCCCCTGCCAGGGGAGAGCGCCCCCTGCTGCCACCGCCCCGCTCTCTGCCCCACAGCGCCCCCTAGCAGCCCCCTACTGTCTTGTCCGTGCATTGAAAGTGGGCCGTTGGGGGTCCCCCTGCCCCACCCCAGGGGCTGGGGAACTGGCCCTCGGCCCAGTCTCTGAGCACAGTGACCCGAGGGCAGCGCCTGGCTGCCAATCGGTCACTTATTAAGAACTTTATGTACCTTGCTCGGGGTGAAGGGGACGGGCACAGACAGACAGCGGGGTGGGCATGGGGACAGGTGGACAGATAGTGGGGGCAGGGGGACAGGCGGATACATAGCGAGGTAGACATGGGAACAGGCGGATAGCCAGCGGGGTGTGATCGGGACAGGCGGATAGATAGCGGGGTGGGCAGGGGACCGGGCGGAAAGCTAACGGGCGGGATGGGAAGAGGTGGATAGACAGCAGGGTGTGATTAGGACAGGCGGATAGATAGCGGGGGCAGGATGGGGACAGGCAGATAGATAGCAGGGGGACAGGCGGATAGATAATGGGGTGTGATGGGGACAGGCGGATAGATAATGGGGTGTGATGGGGACAGGCGGACAGATGGGGCGGGCTGGGGACAGGCGGACAGATAGCAGGGACAGGCGGACAGATAGTGGGAGGGAGACAGGCGGATAGATAGCGGGGGCAGGGAGACAGGCGGACAGATAGCGGGATGGAGACAGGCGGCTAGATAGCGGGGGCAGGGAGACAGGCGGACAGATGGGGCGGGATGGCGACAGGCGGATAGATAGTGAGATGTGCAGGGGGAAAGATGGAGAGATGGGGTGGGGACAAGCAGATAGATTGTGGGGGGGCAGGGGACAGATGGATAGATGGGGTGGGGACAGGCGGACAGATAGCGGGGTGGAGACAGGCGGATAGATAGCGGGGGCAGGGAGACAGGCGGACAGATAGCGGGATGCGGACAGGCGGATAGATAGCGGGGGCAGGGAGACAGGCGGACAGATAGCGGGATGGAGACAGGCGGATAGATAGCGGGGGCAGGGACACAGGCGGACAGATAGCGGGATGGAGACAGGCGGACAGATAGCAGGGGCATGGAGACAGGCGGACAGATAGCGGGGGCAGGGAGACAGGCGGACAGATAGCGGGATGGAGACAGGCGGACAGATAGGGGGATTGGGGACAGGCGGATAGATAGCGGGGGCAGGGAGACAGGCGGACAGATAGCGGGGTGGGGACAGGCGGATAGATAGCGGGGGCAGGGAGACAGGCGGATAGATAGCGGGGGCAGGGAGACAGGCGGACAGATAGCGGGGTGGGGACAGGCGGATAGATAGTGGGGGCAGGGAGACAGGCGGACAGATAGCGGGATGGGGACAGGCGGATAGATAGCGGGGGCAGGGAGACAGGCGGACAGATAGCGGGGTGGGGACAGGCGGATAGATAGCGGGGGCAGGGAGACAGGCGGACAGATAGCGGGGTGGGGTGGGGACAAGCAGCTAGATCGTGGGGGGCAGGGGACAGGCGGATAGATAGATGGGGCGGGATGGCGACAGGCGGACAGATAGCGGGGTGGGGACAGGCGGATAGATAGCGGGGGCAGGGAGACAGGCGGACAGATAGCGGGGTGGGGACAGGCGGACAGATAGCGGGGTGGGGTGGGGACAAGCAGCTAGATCGTGGGGGGCAGGGGACAGGCGGATAGATAGATGGGGCGGGATGGCGACAGGCGGATAGATAGCGGGGTGGGGACAGGCGGACAGATAGCGGGGTGGGGACAGGCAGACAGATAACGGGGGCAGGGAGACAGGCGGACAGATAGCGGGGTGGGGACAGGCGGATAGATAGCGGGGGCAGGGAGACAGGAGGACAGATAGCGGGGTGGGGACAGGCGGATAGATAGCGGGGTGGGGAGGGGACAAGCAGCTAGATCGTGCGGGGCAGGGGACAGGCGGATAGATAGATGGGGCGGGATGGCGACAGGCGGACAGATAGCGGGGTGGGGACAGGCGGATAGATAGCGGGGGCAGGGAGACAGGCGGATAGATAGATGGGGCGGGATGGCGACAGGCG
Source organism: Mauremys mutica (assembly GCF_020497125.1). Lineage (NCBI taxonomy): Eukaryota > Metazoa > Chordata > Testudines > Geoemydidae > Mauremys > Mauremys mutica. Next base: position 47,578 of record NW_025423160.1, read on the forward strand.
GACAGATAGCAGGGTGGGGACAGGCGGACAGATAGCGGGGGCAGGGAGACAGGCGGACAGATAGCGGGGTGGGGTGGGGACAAGCAGCTAGATCATGGGGGGCAGGGGACAGGCGGATAGATAGATGGGGCGGGATGGCGACAGGCGGATAGATAGCGGGGGCAGGGAGACAGGCGGACAGATAGCGGGGTGGGGTGGGGACAAGCAGATAGATCGTGGGGGGCAGGGGACAGGTGGATAGATAGATGGGGCGGGGTGGGGACAGGCGGACAGATAGCGGGGTGGGGACAGGCGGATAGATAGCGGGGCGGGGTGGGGACAGGCGGATAGATCGTGGGGGGCAGGGGACAGGCGGATAGCTAGATGGGGCGGGATGGCGACAGGCGAATAGATCGTGGGGGGCAGGGGACAGGCGGATAGCTAGATGGGGCGGGATGGCGACCGGCGGATAGATCGTGGGGGGCAGGGGACAGGCGGATAGCTAGATGGGGCGGGATGGCGACAGGCGGATAGATCGTGGGGGGCAGGGGACAGGCGGATAGCTAGATGGGGCGGGATGGCGACAGGCGAATAGATCGTGGGGGGCAGGGGACAGGCGGATAGCTAGATGGGGCGGGATGGCGACAGGCGGATAGATAGCGGGGTGGGGACAGGCGGACAGATAGCAGGGTGGGGACAGGCGGACAGATAACGGGGGCAGGGAGACAGGCGGACAGATAGCGGGGTGGGGACAGGCGGACAGATAGCGGGGTGGGGTGGGGACAAGCAGCTAGATCGTGGGGGGCAGGGGACAGGCGGACAGACAGATGGGGCGGGATGGCGACAGGCGGACAGATAGCGGGGTGGGGACAGGCGGACAGATAGCGGGGTGGGGACAGGCGGATAGATAGCGGGGTGGGGTGGCGACAGGCGAATAGATCGTGGGGGGCAGGGGACAGGTGGATAGCTAGATGGGGCGGGATGGCGACAGGCGGATAGATCGTGGGGGGCAGGGGACAGGCGGATAGCTAGATGGGGCGGGATGGCGACAGGCGGATAGATAGCGGGATGTGCAGGGGGAAAGGCGGAGAGAGGGGGCAGAGGGAACAAGGCGGCAACGTTGCAAGAGGACCTACAGGAGGCGCCGACTCTCGTCCGGCCCCAGGCGGGCGACTGGGTTTCTCAGGGGGGTGGGGGATGCGGCCTGGGGCCTGTCCCCTCCCCCCCAGGAGTGACAGCTCTTCACTAACCAATGGGATAGTGATTTCTGCTGAGCCCCCCACACACCCGGGCCCCCAACTGCCCTGGGGCCAGCCCTGCCTGCCAGGGGAGAGCGCCCCCTGCTGCCCCTGCCCCGCTCGCTGCCCCACAGCGCCCCCTAGCGCCCCCTGCTGCCCCCGCCCTGCTCCCTGCCCCACAGCACCCCCTAGTGCCGCCCTGGGGCCAGCCCCCTGCCAGGGGAGAGCGCCCCCTGCTGAGTCCCCCGCCATGCTCCCTGCCCCACAGCGCCCCCTAGCGCCACCCTGGGGCCAGCCCCGCCTGCCAGGGGAGAGCGCCCCCTGCTGAGCCCCCTGCCCCGCTCCCTGCCCCCCAGCACCCCCTAGCGCCGCCCTGGGGCCAGCCCTGCCTGCCAGGGGAGAGCGCCCCCTGCTGAGCCCCCCGCCCCGCTCCCTGCCCCACAGCGGCCCCTAGCGCCACCCTGGGGCCAGCCCACTGCCAGGGGAGAGCGCCCCCTGCTGAGCCCCCCGCCCTGCTCCCTGCCCCACAGCGTCCCCTAGCACCGCCCTGGGGCCAGCCCACTGCCAGGGGAGAGCGCCCCCTGCTGCCCCCGCCCCGCTCCCTGCCCCACAGCGCCCCCTAGTGCTGGTCTCTCACCCAGGCACAGGCCAGCTCTGACCCTCAGCAGCGGTTCTGTGGCGGGGTGGGGGGAGATGAGGTTATTCCCAGAACCCCGAGTCGCTTCCCGTTTCCCCCTTCGGGAGGGGGGGGCTTCCTGATTTAACGAGAAAGGGGAACCAGCAGCATCTGCATCCGATCTGAGACCCGGGCAAAGCCACCGCGCCCTGGTGGGAGGAGGGTTTGGGGGTCGGGGGGGGGACGATGGAGGTGGGGGAATTTTCTCTGCGTCGCGGGCGCCCGGGAGCAGGTGGGTACACGCCGGCCGCGTGCGGGGAAAGGGAACAACGAGACGGGCCCATCTGCCCTGGCATCCCGCCTCCTCCCTGGGGTCTCGCTGGAGGGGAGCGGGGGCTGGTGGTTAGAGCGGGGGGGGCTGGCAGCCAGGCCTCCTGGGTTCTCTCCCCGGCTCTGGGAGGGGAGTGGAGGCTGGTGGGTTAGAGCAGGGGGGGCTGGGAGCCCGGATGCCTGGGTTCTCTCCCCGGCTCTGGGAGGGGAGTGGAGGCTGGTGGGTTAGTGCAGGGGGGGCTGGGAGCCAGGACTCCTGGGTTCTCTCTCCGGCTCTGGGAGGGGAGCGGGGTCTGGTGGTTAGAGCAGGGGGGGCTGGGAGCCAGGACTCCTGGGTTCTCCCCCTGGCTCTGGGAGGGGAGTGGGGGCTGGTGGGTTAGAGCAGGGGGGGCTGGGAGCCAGGACTCCTGGGTTCTCTCCCCGGCTCTGGGAGGGGAGTGGGGGCTGGTGGGTCGAGCAGGTGGGGGCTGGGAGCCAGGACTCCTGGGTTCTCTCCCCGGCTCTGGGAGGGGAGTGGAGGCTGGTGGGTTAGAACAGGGGGGGCTGGGAGCCAGGACTCCTGGGTTCTCTCCCCGGCTCTGGGAGGGGAGTGGGGGCTGGTGGGTTAGAGCAGGGGGGGGGGGGCTGGGAGCCAGGACTCCTGGGTTCTCTCCCTGGCTCTGGGAGGGGAGCGGGGGCTGGTGGGTTAGAGCAGGGGGGGCTGGGAGCCAGGACTCCTGGGTTCTCTCCCTGGCTCTGGGAGGGGAGTGGGGGCTGGTGGGTTAGAGCAGGGGGGGCTGGGAGCCAGGACTCCTGGGTTCTCTCCCTGGCTCTGGGAGGGGAGTGGGGGCTGGTGGGTTAGAGCAGGGGGGGCTGGGAGCCAGGACTCCTGGGTTCTCTCCCGGCTCTGGGAGGGGAGTGGGCCCTAGCGGTGGAGCGGAAACAGTGGCAGGACGCCTGGGTTCTCCCCCTGCCCCTGTCATATGCCGGAGGTGACCCTGGGCCTGTGCGTCCCGGAGGAATATTGACAGATCAAAGTGCTCCCGGGGTGGGGGGCAGGAGGGAGCCAGTCACCGGAGGGGTGGAGGCCTCCTCTGCGGTGGGTTAAGGGAAGAAGAGCCCGGAGGGGTCGGGCCCTCGCGCCCCCCCAGCGCCAGCAGAGAGGTGAAGAGCCCAAGGGGCTCAGAGCGAAGGAATGAGACAATGGAGGTGGAGAAACCCCCCCCCCCAAGTGGGGAGGGAGAGACTGAAGCGATTGAAGTCAAGAGAAGGGAACAGGGGGACGGAGGGGGAGCGCCGGGGGAGGGGGAGCGGGGGGGATGGAGGGGGGATGCAGGAGGGAGCAGGGAGACAGAGGAGTAGCACTGGGGGGGAGGGAGTGGGGGAATCGGGGGGGAGGAGGGATCGGGGGGACGGAGGGGGGAGCGGGGGATGGAGGAGGGACGGGGGGTCGGAGGGGGGAGCCGGGGATGAGGGACGGGGGGACGCAGGTGGGAGCCGGGGAGGGAGGAGGGACGGGGGTTCGGTGGGGGGGGCGGGGGATGGAGGAGGGACGGGGGGTCGGAGGGGGGAGCCGGGGATGGAGGAGTAACCCCGGGATGGAGTGATGAGACGGGGATTGAGGAGGAGCCCCAGGGGATGGAGGAGGGACGGGGGGATGGAGGGGGGAGCAGGGGATGGAGGGGGGACGGGGGGTTGGAGGGGGGAGCAGGGGATGGAGGAGGGACGGGGGGGTGGAGGGGGGGAGCAGGGGATGGAGGAGGGACGGGGGGATGGAGGGGGGAGCAGGGGATGGAGGAGTAGCCCCAGGGGAGGGGGGCGGGACGGGGGGGGGGAGGGGGGAGCGGGGGATGGAGGAGTAGCCCCAGGGGATGGAGGAGGGACGGGGGGTTGGAGGGGGGAGCAGGGGATGGAGGAGTAGCCCCAGGGGATGGAGGAGGGACGGGGGGATGGAGGGGGGAGCAGGGGATGGAGGAGTAGCCCCAGGGGATGGAGGAGGGATGGGGGGATGGAGGGGGGAGCAGGGGATGGAGGAGGATCACCAGTGTAGTGAGGAGGGACGGGGGGTTGGAGGGGGGAGCAGGGGATGGAGGAGTAGCCCCGGGGGCGGGAGGAGGGACGGGGGGGGGGAGGGGGGAGCAGGGGAGGGCGGAGGGACGGGGGGATGGAGGGGGGAGCAGGGGATGGAGGAGTAGCCCCAGGGGATGGAGGAGGGACGGGGGGATGGAGGGGGGAGCAGGGGATGGAGGAGGGACGGGGGGATGGAGGGGGGAGCAGGGGATGGAGGAGGGACGGGGGGATGGAGGAGTAGCCCCAGGGGATGGAGGAGGGAGGGGGGGTTGGAGGGGGGAGCAGGGGATGGAGGAGGGATGGGGGGATGGAGGGGGCAGCGGGGGATGGAGGAGGGACGGGGGGATGGAGGGGGGAGCAGGGGATGGAGGAGGGACGGGGGGATGGAGGGGGGAGCAGGGGATGGAGGAGTAGCCCCAGGGGATGGAGGAGGCACGGGGGGTTGGAGGGGGAGCGGGGGATGGAGGAGTAGCCCGGGGGATGGAGGAGGGACGGGGGGTTGGAGGGGGGAGCAGGGGATGGAGGAGGGACGGGGGGATGGAGGGGGGAGCAGGGGATGGAGGAGTAGCCCCAGGGGATGGAGGAGGGACGGGGGGATGGAGGGGGGAGCGGGGGATGGAGGAGGAGCCCCAGGGGATGGAGGAGTGAAGGGGGCGTGTAGGGGGGAGCAGGGGATGTAGGGGGGGAGCAGCGGATGGAGGAGGGATGGGGGGTGGGAGGGGGGAGCGGGGGATGGAGGAGGGACGGGGGGATGGAGGGGGGAGCAGGGGATGGAGGAGGGATGGGGGGATGGAGGGGGGAGCGGGGGATGGAGGAGGGACGGGGGGATGGAGGAGGGATGGGGGGATGGCGGGGGGAGCAGGGGATGGAGGAGGGAGGGGGGGTGGGCGGGGGGCGCAGGGGAGGGAGGAGGGACGGGGGGTCGGAGGGGGGAGCGGGGGAAGGAGGAGGGATGGGGGGAGGGAGGGGGGAGCAGGGGAAGGAGGAGGGATGGGGGGATGGAGGGGGGAGCCGGGGATGGAGGAGGGACGGGGGGATGGAGGGGGGAGCAGGGGATGGAGGAGTAGCCCCAGGGGACGGAGGAGGGACGGGGGTGGGAGGGGGGGAGCAGGGGATGGAGCAGTAGCCCCAGGGGATGGAGGAGGGACGGGGGGTGGGAGGGGGCAGCAGGGGACGGAGGAGGGACGGGGGGTGGGAGGGGGGAGCGGGGGATGGAGGAGGGACGGGGGGATGGAGCGGGGAGCAGGCGATCGAGGAGGGACGGGGGGTGGGAGGGGGGAGCAGGGGCTGGAGGAGGGACGGGGGGATGGAGGGGGGGGGCGCGGGGGTTGGAGGAGGGACGGGGGGATGGAGGGGGGAGCGGGGGAGGAGGAGGGACGGGGGGATGGAGGGGGGAGCGGGGGCTGGAGGAGGGACGGGGGGGATGGAGGGGGGAGCGGGGGATGGAGGAGGGATGGGGGGTTGGAGGGGGGAGCAGGGGATGGAGGAGGGACGGGGGGTTAGAGGGGGGAGCAGGGGATGGAGGAGGGACGGGGGGATGGAGGGGGGAGCGGGGGATGGAGGAGTAGCCCCGGGGGAGGGAGGAGGGACGGGGGGTTGGAGGGGGCAGCAGGGGACGGAGGAGGGACGGGGGGTGGGAGGGGGGGAGCAGGGGATGGAGGAGTAGCCCCAGGGGATGGAGGAGGGACGGGGGGATGGAGGGGGAAGCGGGGGATGGAGGAGTAGCCCCGGGGGATGGAGGAAGGACGGGTTGTAGGGGGTGGGAGCGGGGGATGGAGGAGGGACGGGGGGATGGAGGGGGGAGCAGGGGGATGGAGGAGGGATGGGGGGATGGAGGGGAGGCGGGGATGGAAGAGGGACGGGGGATGGAGGGGGGAGCGGGGGATGGAGGAGGGACGGGGGGATGGAGGGGGGAGCGGGGGATGGAGGAGGGACGGGGGGTTGGAGGGGGGAGCAGGGGTGGGAGGAGGGATGGGGGGATGGAGGGGGCAGCAGGGGATGGAGGAGTAGCCCCAGGGGATGGAGGAGGGACGGGGGGTTGGAGGGGGCAGCAGGGGACGGAGGAGGGACGGGGGGTGGGAGGGGGGAGCGGGCGATGGAGGAGGGACGGGGGGATGGAGGGGGGAGCAGGGGGATGGAGGAGGGCTGGGGGGATGGAGGGGGGAGCGGGGGATGGAGGAGGGAGGGGGGGAGGGAGGGGGGAGCGGGGGATGGAGGAGTAGCACCGGGGGAGGGAGGAGGGACGGGGGGATGGAGGGGGGAGCAGGGGATGGAGGAGGGACGGGGGGATGGAGGGGGGAGCGGGGGATGGAGGAGGGACGGGGTGATCGAGGGGGGAGCGGGGGATGGAGGAGGGAGGTCGGGATGGAGGGGGGAGCAGGGGATGGAGGAGTAGCCCCGGGGGATGGAGGAGGGACGGGGGGTTGGAGGGGGGAGCAGGGGATGGAGGAGGGACGGGGGGTCGGAGGGGGGAGCGGGGGAAGGAGGAGGGATGGGGGGATGGAGGGGGGAGCAGGGGATGGAGGAGGAGCCCCAGGGGATGGAGGAGGGACGGGGGGTGGGAGGGGGGAGCGGGGGAAGGAGGAGGGATGGGGGGATGGAGGGGGGAGCGGGGGAAGGAGGAGGGATGGGGGGATGGAGGGGGGAGCGGGGGATGGAGGAGTAGCCCCAGGGGACGGAGGAGGGCTGGGGGGTGGGAGGGGGGGAGCTGGGGATGGAGCAGTAGCCCCAGGGGATGGAGGAGGGACGGGGGGGAGGAGGGGGCAGCTGGGGACGGAGGAGGGACGGGGGGTGGGAGGGGGGAGCGGGGGATGGAGGAGGGACGGGGGGATGGAGGGGGGAGCTGGGGATGGAGGAGGGAAGGGGGGTTGGAGGGGGTAGCCGCGGATGCAGGAGTGACGTGGGGAAGGAGGGGGGAGCAGGGGATGGAGGAGGGACGGGGGGGATGGTGGGGGGGAGCGGGGGATGGAGGAGGGACGGGGGGATGGAGGGGGGAGCGGGGGATGGAGGAGGGATGGGGGGTTGGAGGGGGGAGCAGGGGATGGAGGAGGGACGGGGGGTTGGAGGGGGGAGCAGGGGATGGAGGAGGGACGGGGGGATGGAGGGGGGAGCGGGGGATGGAGGAGTAGCCCCGGGGGATGGAGGAGGGATGGGGGGATGGAGGGGGGGAGCAGGGGATTGAGCAGGGCTGGTGTGAAGGAAGGGGGAGCGGGGGATGGAGGAGGGACGGGGGGATGGAGGAGGGACGGGGGGATGGAGGGGGGAGCAGGGGATGGAGGAGTAGCCCCAGGGGATGGAGGAGGGACCGGGGGATGGAGGGGGGAGCAGGGGATGGAGGAGTAGCCCCGGGGGATGGAGGAGGGATGGGGGGTTGGAGGGGGGAGCGGGGGACGGAGGAGGGACGGGGGGTTGGAGGGGGGAGCAGGGGATGGAGGAGGGACGGGGGGATGGAGGAGTAGCCCCAGGGGATGGAGGAGGGACGGGGGGATGGAGGGGGGAGCGGGGGATGGAGGAGTAGCCCCAGGGGACGGAGGAGGGATGGGGGGATGGAGGGGGGAGCAGGGGATGGAGGAGTAGCCCCAGGGGATGGAGGAGGGACGGGGGGTAGGAGGGTCCAGCAGGGGATGGAGGAGGGACGGGGGGGTTGGAGGAGGGACGGGGGGGTTGGAGGGGGGAGCAGGGGATGGAGGAGGGACGGGGGGGTTGGAGGAGGGACGGGGGGGTTGGAGGGGGGAGCAGGGGATGGAGGAGTAGCCCCGGGGGATGGAGGAGGGACGGGGGGATGGAGGGGGCAGCGGGGGATGGAGCAGTAGCCCCAGGGAATGGAGGGGAGAAGGGGGGTTGGAGGGGGGAGCGGGGGATGGAGGAGTATCCCCAGGGTAGGGAGGGGAGAAGGGGTGGTGGAGGGGGCAGCGGGGGAAGGAGCAGTAGACCAATGAAAAAGATGGGTGAGCAGTGGATGCATGTGAAGCCACAGGGGACGGAGGAGGGAGGGGGGGATGGAGGGGGGAGCGGGGGATGGAGGAGTAGCCCCAGGGGACGGAGGAGGGACGGGGGGATGGAGGGGGGAGCAGGGGATGGAGGGGGGAGCGGGGGATGGAGGAGTAGCCCCAGGGGATGGACGAGGGACGCGGGGATGGAGGGGGGAGCGGGTGATGGAGGAGGGATGGGGGATGGAGGGGGGGGGGCCGCGGGGGATGGAGGAGTAGCCCCAGGGGATGGAGGAGGGATGGGGGGATGGAGGGGGGAGCAGGGGATGGAGCAGTAGCCCCGGGGGACGGAGGAGGGACGGGGGGATGGAGGGGGGAGCGGGGGATGGAGGAGTAGCCCCAGGGGATGGAGGAGGGATGGGGGGATGGAGGGGGGAGCAGGGGATGGAGCAGTAGCCCCAGGGGACGGAGGAGGGACGGGGGGATGGAGGGGGGAGCGGGGGATGGAGGAGTAGCCCCAGGGGATGGAGGAGGGATGGGGGGATGGAGGGGGGAGCAGGGGATGGAGGAGGGATGGGGGGATGGAGGAGTAGCCCCAGGGGATGGAGGAGGGACGGGGGGATGGAGGGGGGAGCGGGGGAAGGAGGAGTAGCCCCAGGGGACGGAGGAGGGATGGGGGGTTGGGGGGGGGGGGGGGGGGATGGAGGAGTAGCCCCAGGGGATGGAGGAGGGATGGGGGGATGGAGGGGGGAGCGGGGGATGGAGGAGTAGCCCCAGGGGACGGAGGAGGGACGGGGGGATGGAGGGGGGAGCGGGGGATGGAGGAGTAGCCCCAGGGGACGGAGGAGGGAAGGGGGGATGGAGGGGGGAGCGGGGGATGGAGGAGTAGCCCCAGGGGATGGAGGAGGGATGGGGGGATGGAGGAGGGACGGGGGGATGGAGGGGGGAGCGGGGGATGGAGGAGTAGCCCCAGGGGACGGAGGAGGAGGGACGGGGGGATGGAGGGGGGAGCGGGGGATGGAGGAGTAGCCCCAGGGGACGGAGGAGGGACGGGGGGATGGAGGGGGGAGCGGGGGATGGAGGAGTAGCCCCAGGGGACGGAGGAGGGACGGGGGGATGGAGGGGGGAGCGGGGGATGGAGGAGGAGTAGCCCCAGGGGACGGAGGAGGGACGGGGGGATGGAGGGGGGAGCGGGGGATGGAGGAGTAGCCCCAGGGGAGGGAGGAGGGATGGGGGGATGGAGGGGGGAGCGGGGGATGGAGGAGGGATGGGGGGATGGAGGAGTAGCCCCAGGGGATGGAGGAGGGACGGGGGGATGGAGGGGGGAGCGGGGGATGGAGGAGTAGCCCCAGGGGACGGAGGAGGGATGGGGGGTTGGAGGGGGGAGCGGGGGATGGAGGAGTAGCCCCAGGGGATGGAGGAGGGATGGGGGGATGGAGGGGGGAGCGGGGGATGGAGGAGTATCCCCAGGGGACGGAGGAGGGACGGGGGGATGGAGGGGGGAGCGGGGGATGGAGGAGGGACGGGGGGATGGAGGGGGGAGCGGGGGATGGAGCAGTAGCCCCAGGGGACGGAGGAGGGACGGGGGGATGGAGGGGGGAGCGGGGGATGGAGGAGTAGCCCCAGGGGATGGAGGAGGGATGGGGGGATGGAGGAGGGACGGGGGGATGGAGGCGGGAGCCGGGGATGGAGGAGTAGCCCCAGGGGACGGAGGAGGGACGGGGGGATGGAGGGGGGAGCGGGGGATGGAGGAGTAGCCCCAGGGGACGGAGGAGGGACGGGGGGATGGAGGGGGGAGCGGGGGATGGAGGAGTAGCCCCAGGGGACGGAGGAGGGACGGGGGGATGGAGGGGGGAGCAGGGGATGGAGGAGTAGCCCCAGGGGATGGAGGAGGGACGGGGGGATGGAGGGGGGAGCGGGGGATGGAGGAGTAGCCCCAGGGGACGGAGGAGGGAGGCGGGGTTGGAGGGGGGAGCGGGGGATGGAGGAGGAGCCCCAGGGGAGGGAGGAGGGACGGGGGGATGGAGGGGGGCGCGGGGGGTGGAGGAGTAGCCCCAGGGGAGGGAGGAGGGGTGGGGGGTTGGCGGGGGGAGCGGGGGATGGAGGAGTAGCCCCAGGGGACGGAGGAGGGACGGGGGGATGGAGGGGGGAGCGGGGGATGGAGGAGTAGCCCCAGGGGACGGAGGAGGGATGGGGGGTTGGAGGGGGGAGCGGGGGATGGAGGAGTAGCCCCAGGGGATGGAGGAGGGATGGGGGGATGGATGGGGGAGCGGGGGATGGAGGAGGGACGGGGGGATGGAGGGGGGAGCGGGGGATGGAGGAGTAGCCCCAGGGGATGGAGGAGGAGTATCCTGGCCCCCTCCCCCCACCCTCTTCCGCCATCCCCGCTCCCTAACCTGTCCCCCCCAGCTGCCCCCCCGCGCCATGGGTCAGGACTACGACGATTTCCAGTCGCTGGAGGCGGACGATGAGGCCTGTGCCCCGAGCGGGAGAGGTAGGGGGTGGGGCCTGGGGGAGTCGGGGTATCACTGACGGTGGTGGAGCAGCTGGGGTGGGGGGAACCGGGCCAGCAGAGAAGGGGTGGGGTGAGGGGGGTCACGCCCCATAGGGTGGGGGAGGGGATGAGATTGAGCCACTAGCCCCCCGCCCCCCATTGGCATCTCCGGCCTCCCGGGTCCCTGGCTCGTCCCCCCACTCCCGGACTCCTGGGTCCCTCTAATGGGGCAGCGGGGGGCGGGTTTGGAAGGGGGCCAGCCGCAGGGCGAGAGGGCAGGGACGGGGGGGTGGCCCAGCCCCCTGGGTGACGGTCTCTCCCCCTCCCCAGCGTTCCCCCCCCGGCACTGGGGCTGGCAGCGTCTCTGCGCCGCCCCCCGGCCGCTCCAAGCCCTGCTGGCGCTGTGCGTCGGGCTCAGCATCGGGACCATCGCGCTGGCCGTCAGCAGTGAGTGACACCCCCCCGGGGATGGGCGTGCGAGGGCGTGCGAGGGTGCAAAGACGTAGGGGCAGAGCGTGCGAGGCTGAGGCCTAGGGTGAAAGGTCGGGAGGGGCGGGAACGTGCAAGGCGAGGAGCACGTGCGCCAGGCTGGTAGCGGTCACCGCCAGGAGGGGGGGCGTGCAAGGCCTGGCCCAGTGTGCAAGGCCTGGGGGGGCGTGCGAGGCCTCCGGGGTGGGCGTGCGAGGCTGGCGGGGGGGGGTGCACAAGCCAGGTGGGCTCCAGCCTGCGGAGCCTAGTTCTCCATTTGCACGTCGCGCTCACGGCTCCTCGTGCACTCACGGGGGGCGGGTGCAAACCTCACCCCCCACCCCGGCGTGGGGGGGGGCTGCAGTGGGTGCAGGGGGAGGGGCAGAAAGCGGGGGTGGGGGGTCTAGAGGGAGGGGTCTTGGGGGCAGGAGTGGGAGGGTCTGGGACTGGCTCTCACCCCTTCCCCCCCCCACCCCGGCTGCCCCCCACCCCCCCCAGACTCCAGGCTGGGCGCGGCGCAGCGGGGGACGCAGGGGGCGCTCGGCAGCGTGAACCAGAGCCTGAGCGCCGAGATCGAGGGGCTGAGCCGGAGCGGTGAGTGGGGGGGGGCGCAGCGTGGGGGGGGGAGGGGGCTGATAGGGAGGGGGAGGGGATCAGAGGGGAGGGGGTTGGTGAGGAGGGGGGCTAAGAGGGGAGGGGGATCAGAGAGGAGGGGGCTGGTGAGGAGTGGGAGGGGATCAGAGGGGAGGGGGTTGGCGAGGAGGGGGTCAGAGGGGAGGGGGCTGCGGGGGAGGGGGATCAGAGGGGAGGAGGGGGTGAGGAGGGGAGGGGGCTGCAGGGGAGGGGAGCAGGACCCCCCCTCAGCGCCCCATCACCCCCCCCCCCCGCAGTGCACATCCTGCAGGACAAACTGACCCATGTGGCCCGGTCCCTGGATGACGCAAAGGAAAATTCAATCCAAGGTGAGTGTGTGGGGGGGGTTCCCCAGCAGGGGGCGCTGTGTGTGGGGGGGGTTCCCCGGCAGGGGGCGCTGTGTGGGTGTGGGGGGGAGGGGTTCCCCGGCAGGGGGCGCTGTGTGTGTGGGGGGGGGGTTCCCCAGCAGGGGGCGCTGTGTGTGGGGGGGGGTTCCCCGGCAGGGGGCGCTGTGTGTGTGTGGGGGGGGTTCCCCGGCAGGGGGCGCTGTGTGTGTGGGGGGGGTTCACAGGCAGGGGGCGCTGTGTGTGTGTGTGGGGGGTTCCCCAGCAGGGGGCGCTGTGTGTGGGGGGGGTTCCCCGGCAGGGGGCGCTAACACCCTGTCCCCCCCCACAGCTCAGCAGCGGCTGGAGGAGCAGGTGGGGCTGCTGCGGGACTCCCTCAACTCGCTGAACTGCGACTTGATCGAACTGAAATCCAACGGTGAGAGGCCGTGGGGCGCCGGGCGGAGGGAGCTGGCGGCGGGGGGCGCCGTGGGGCGCGGGGGGGGGCTCCCGGCCACGCCAGCCCTGGCCCCTCCCAGCAGGGGGCGCCGTGGGGCGCGGGGGGGGCTCCCGGCCATTCCAGCCCCGGCCCCTCCCAGCAGGGGGCGCCGTGGGGCGCGGGGGGGGCTCCCGGCCATTCCAGCCCCGGCCCCTCCCAGCAGGGGGCGCCGTGGGGCGCGGGGGGGGGAGCGCTGGGTTTTGGGGTTCGGGGGGGTGGCTGAGTGTCTCACCCGCTGACCTCGCCCCGCCCCCCAGGGAGCCGGCCCGGGTGCTGCCCCAGGGGCTGGGGGCGCTTCGGGAACAGCTGCTACTGGTTCTCCAGCCAGCAGAAGACCTGGGAGGACTCGGACCTGTACTGCAAAGGCCAGAACGCCCACCTGCTCGTCATCAACACGCGGGAGGAGCAGGTAGGGGGCGGGAGCCCCGGCCTCCCCCAGCAGGGGGCGCCGGGCGTGGGGCGGGCTCCCGGCGACTCCGGTCCCGGCCTCCCCCAGCAGGGGGCGCCGAGCGTGGGGCGCGGGGTGGGCTCTCAGCCATTGCAGCCCCGGCCTCCCCCAGCAGGGGGCGCCGTGGGGGCGCGCGCCCGAAATAATCCGGCGCCGGTCGTTTTCCCGCGGCAGCTGTATGTGCAGGAGCGGACGGTCCCGCTGTACACCTGGATCGGGCTGACCGATAAGAGCGGCCGGTGGCTGTGGGTCGACGGTTCCGTCTACACCATGGACTCCCGGTGAGCGGCGCGGATTGGCCCCCCCACCTCGGCCTTCCCACCAGGTCCCCGCTTCCCGTGTCCGTCCGTCCAGCTCAGATTATATCCTCTAATATAAATCCAAATCCAGAACTGGTCCGGATTCAGTCCAAATCCCGGCCCAGATCCCAATCCAATACTGATCCTGTTGCAAATCCAATCTCTCTCCTGATCCAGATCCAATCCGGATCTAGTCCCAATTCAATTATCCTAACCCAACCCATCCCTGGGCTAATCTGGATCCAGATCTGATTTGATTTCGTCACTTCCTAAATCAATCTAATCAGATCCCTAATCCCAACCAATCTCCTCTCCCTGCCTCCCATCCTCCCCCTCCCCCAGCTCCGCTTTCAGGGACTGGAGTCTGGATCAGCCGGTTAACAATACTGAGCATGGCCCCGTGTCATCTCAATTCCCCCCAAATCCACACCCAACGTAGCCTCATCCAACCCGGCCTAATCCAGACATCGAATCCACACCCAATGTAGCTTCATCCAACCCAGCCTAATCCAGACATCGAATCCACACCCAATGTAGCTTCATCCAACCCAGCCTAATCCAGACATCGAATCCACACCCAACGTAGCTTCATCCAACCCGGCCTAATCCAGACATCGAATCCACACCCAATGTAGCCTCATCCAACCCGGCCTAATCCAGAAACCTAATCCACACCCAATGTAGCCTCATCCAACCCGGCCTAATCCAGTGATCCAATCCACTCCCAATGTAGCCTCATCTAACCCGGCCTAGTGCAGAAATCTAATCCACACCCAATGTAGCTTCATCAAACCTGCATAGTCCAGAAATCTAATCCACACCCAATGTAGCCTTATCCAACCCGGCCTAATCCAGACATCTAATCCACACCCAATGTAGCCTCATCCAACCCGGCCTAATCCAGTGATCCAATCCACACCCAATGTAGCTTCATCAAACCTGCGTAGTCCAGAAATCTAATCCACACCCAATGTAGCTTCATCCAACCCAACCTAATCCAGTGATCCAATCCACTCCCAATGTAGCTTCATGCAACCTACGTAGTCCAGAAATCTAATCCACACCCAACGTAGCCTCATCTAACCTGGCCTAATCCACACCTGTTGGAGGGGCTTAACCCCGGGAGAGAGCGGACCCCCGAGAAGGGCTGTCGCACTGAAAGGGGCACCCCACACGGACGATCTGTGAGTCCGTGACAACACCCAATCTAGATTAATCTAATCCACTCTATACCAGTAATCGATGCCATGCTAATCTGCCCCAATCACATTGCATCATGTCATTTAATCTGATGTCATGTCATGTGGAATCATCTCATGTCACGTCACGTCACCTCATCGGATGTCATGTCATGTGACATAACGTCATGTCATGTTGTCACATCACTTCACGCCATGTCATGCCCTCTCGTCTGATGAGCGGACATGGCATGACATCTAGGCTGGGTTGGACGAAGCTACATTGGGTGTGGATTAGATTACTGGTCTAGGCTGTCATGTCCGATCATGTGCCATCATGCGATGTCACGTCGCATCACCTCATGTCATGACACTCCATGTCATGTCATATCATCTCATCTGCCATCATGTCATGTGACGTCATGTGATGTCATCTCATCTCATCTGCCGTCATGTCATGTGATGTCATGTCATCTCATCTGATGTCAGGGCATGGCATGTCACATCACGTCATCTCATCTCACCATGGCATGTGACATCACGTCACGTCATGTCATCTCATCTGATGTCATGGCATGGCATGGCATGTCACATCATCTCATCTCATCTGACCATGGCATGTGACATCACGTCACATCATGTCATCTCAATGGATGTCATGCCCCATTATGTCATGTGACATCACATCATGTCCTCTCATCTGATGTCATGTCAAGTCATGTGACGTCATGTCATGACACGTCACGTCACGTCATCTCATGTGACATCATCCAGGCCAACCCAAATCTCATCACAGTCTCTAGGTACCGATGGGGGGAAGAGAAATTTCATAATGAGATTCTTCCGCCTAGCCCCGCCCCCAAAAATCTTAATCCAACCTAATCCCAGCTGGTCTAATCTGATATAATCCCACCTAATCTGGTCTAATCTGACATAATCCCATCGCCCTCTCTGGGATCCCCCCGGGGCCCCCGCCCGGCCCGTTCCCCTCTCACGCTGCCCCCCCCCGTCATTTCAGGCAGTGGAGGGCAGGCCAGCCTGACGAATACGAAGGCCACGGACTCGGGGGCGGGGAGGACTGCGCCCACCTGCACGACGACGGGCTCTGGAACGACGAACACTGCTCCCAGCGCTACCGCTGGGTGTGCGAGGAGGAGCTCAAGGGTTAAGGCCGGCCGGGGGGCGGAGCCAGGCCTGGGAAGCCAATGTGGGGAGAGGGGGCGGGTTAGTGCTGCCCAATCAGGTGTCTGGAGCCAGTCAATAAACAAATTGTTCAACGAAGCAAAAGCATGAGATGCGCCCACCTCTGGGGCGGGGCGGCCAGTGACCTGGGGACCCCTCGCCCGGCGCTGAGATGCAGCCACCTCTGGGGCGGGGCGGCCGGTTACCCAGGGACCCCTCGCCCGGCGCTGAGATGCAGCCACCTCTGGGGCGGGGCGGCCGGTTACCCAGGGACCCCTCGCCCGGCGCTGAGATGCGCCCACCTCTGGGGCGGGGCGGCCGGTGACCCGGGGACCCCTCGCCCAGGCGCTGAGATGCGGCCACCTCTGGGGCGGGGCGGCCGGTTATCCAGTGTGGCTGTTACACCTCCAAGTAACCATGGGGTTGCTGACAGTGCCGTCATCCCATGAGACCCACCACCATGCCGTGGGGCACCAGCCCCCAAAAACTGCCTGACTCAACCCCATGGGGATCTTGGCTGGAATCTGGGTTGCTGATTAAATCTCAGAGCAGAAGGTGCTGGGAGCCAGGACTCCTGGGTTCTCTCTCCGGCTCTGGGAGGCGAGTGGGGGCTGGTGGGTTAGAGCAGGGCGGGCTGGGAGCCAGGATTCCTGGGTTCCCTCCCCGGCTCTGGGAGGGGAGTGGGGCCTGGTGGTTAGAGCAGGGGGGGGCCAGGAGCCAGGACTCCTGGGTTCTCTCCCCAGCTCTGGGAGGGGAGTGGGGCCTGGTGGTTAGAGCGGGGGGGGCTGGGAGCCAGGACGCCTGGGTTCTCAAGGCTGGTTCGGTTGCTACTGCTGGGTTTGCATGTCAGTTAGCTTGTTGCAGATCTGGTTTGCTGGCTAGTCCTGGGTGGCGTCCCCGGCTAATTAGCACTGAAGCTAATTATGATTCTGACAGCGGCATTCAGTGGAGCAGATACACCCCGCAGTGGGTGTGGGGGCGGTGAGTCAAGTCCTCCTGGTTGTGATGTGGTTGTGGAAGTTTTTTGTTATTGTTTTGTGGGTTTTTTTGTTTTGTTTTTTGGTGCAATTAAAACCAAACCACAGTCTGGCTAGAGAGTCCTTGTGTCTAGGTGCAGAGAACCCAGGCATCCGGGATGGAGACAATCCCAGATTCTGGTGGGAGAGAGAACCCGGGCGTCCGGGAGGTAGAGAATCCCAGAATCTGGGGGAGAGAGAACCCAGGCGTCCGGAAGGGAAAGAATCCCAGACTCTGGAGGAGCTGGAACCCAGGAGTCCGGGAGGGAGAGAACCCCAGAATCTGGGGGAGAGAGAACCCAAGCGTCCGGGAGGGAGAGAACCCCAGACTCTGGGGGAGCTGGAACCCAGGCGTCCGGAAGGGAGAGAACCCCAGACTCTGGAGGAGCTGGAACCCAGGAGTCCGGGAGGGAGAGAACCCCAGACTCTGGGGGAGCTGGAACCCAGGCGTCCGGGAGGGAGAGAACCCCAGACTCTGGGGGAGCTGGAACCCAGGCGTCCGGGAGGGAGAGAACCCCAGACTCTGGGGGAGCTGGAACCCAGGCGTCCGGGAGGGAGAGAACCCCAGACTCTGGGGGAGCTGGAACCCAGGCGTCTGGGAGGGAGAGAACCCCAGACTCTGGGGGAGCTGGAACCCAGGCGTCTGGAAGGGAAAGAATCCCAGACTCTGGAGGAGCTGGAACCCAGGAGTCCGGGAGGGAGAGAACCCCAGAATCTGGGGGAGCTGGAACCCAGGAGTCCGGGAGGGAGAGAACCCCAGACTCTGGGGGAGCTGGAACCCAGGCGTCTGGAAGGGAAAGAATCCCAGACTCTGGAGGAGCTGGAACCCAGGAGTCCGGGAGGGAGAGAACCCCAGAATCTGGGGGAGCTGGAACCCAGGTGTCTGGGAGGGAGAGAACCCCAGAATCTGGGGGAGAGAGAACCCAGGTGTCCGGGGGGGAGAGAATCCCAGACTCTGGGGGAGCTGGAACCCAGGCGTCCGGGAGGGAGAGAACCCCAGACTCTGGGGGAGCTGGAACCCAGGCGTCTGGAAGGGAAAGAATCCCAGACTCTGGAGGAGCTGGAACCCAGGAGTCCGGGAGGGAGAGAACCCCAGAATCTGGGGGACAGAGAACCCAGGTGTCCGGGGGGGAGAGAATCCCAGACTCTGGGGGAGCTGGAACCTAGGCGTCCAGGAGGGAGAGAACCCCAGACTCTGGGGGAGCTGGAACCCAGGTGTCCGGGAGGGAGAGAACCCCAGAATCTGGGGGAGAGAGAACCCAGGTGTCCGGGAGGGAGAGAACCCCAGACTCTGGGGGAGCTGGAACCCAGGCGTCCAGGAGGGAGAGAACCCCAGACTCTGGAGGAGCTGGAACCCAGGAGTCCGGGAGGGAGAGAACCCCAGAATCTGGGGGAGAGAGAACCCAGGTGTCCGGGAGGGAGAGAACCCCAGACTCTGGGGGAGCTGGAACCCAGGCGTCCGGGAGGGAGAGAACCCCAGACTCTGGGGGAGGTGGAACCCAGGCGTCCGGGCACGGGTGCGATTCTGCCGTTGCCCCGACACGCTCCCCGCACGTCCGCCGCGGTGGGTGGATTCCCAGTGCGGCACAAACCGGCACGTCCACACCCGCTGAGTCACGCGCCTCGACGCGGTGACACCCACGGCCACACCTGGGCCGGCCTGGCCGGGGGGGGGGGCAGGACCGAGCCACCCCGGCGGAGGAAGACCCGCAGACGGGCCACGCGTGAGAGGAGGACGGAATGAAAGAACGGGAGAAGGACAGAAGAGATGAGTGTGAGGGAACCAACGCAAGGAGGAAAGAAAAAGGAGAATGAAAGAAGGAGAGAATGAAAGAAAAGGAGGAGAGGATGGGGGAACCAGTGAAGACCTGAGTGTGAATGAAAGGATGAGAAGAGACGTGGGAAGGAGGGAAGGGAGAAGTGGAGGGAAAGGAGAGAGGAGAGGGGTGCCCGGGGGGGAAGGGGGGACCGGAGGAGCAGAGGGGGAGGGGGAGAGGAGGGGGGTGCCCGAGGGGGAAGGGGGGACCGGAGGAGCAGAGGGGGAGGGGAGAGGAGGGGGGTGCCCGAGGGGGAGGGGGGACCGGAGGAGCAGAGGGGGAAGGGGGAGAAGGGGGGTACCCGAGGGGGGAGGGGGGAGGAGCAGAGGGGGAGGAGTAGGGGCGAGCACGGGCGGGACGGGGGGACCGGCGGACCAGAGGGGGATGGGAGAGGGGGGTGCCCGGGGGGGAAGGGGGGATCGGAGAAGCAGAGGGGGAGGGGGAGGAGAGGGGTGCCCGAGGGGGAAGGGGGGACCGGAGGAGCAGAGGGGGAGGGGGAGGAGGGGGGTGCCCGAGGGGGAAGGGGGGATCGGAGAAGCAGAGGGGGAGGGGGAGGAGGGGGGTGCCCGGGGGGGAAGGGGGGACCGGAGAAGCAGAGGGGGAGGGGGAGGAGGGGGGTGCCCGGGGGGGAAGGGGGGACCGGAGGAGCAGAGGGGGAGGGGGGAGGAGGGGGGTGCCCGAGGGGGAAGGGGGGACCGGAGGAGCAGAGGGGGAAGGGGTTAGAAGGTGGGGACCCGAGGGGGGAGGGGGGAGGAGCAGAGGGGGAGGGGGAGGAGGAGGGGGGTGCCCGGGAGGGAAGGGGGGACCGGCGGAGCAGAGGGGGATGGGAGAGGGGGGTGCCCGGGGGGGAAGGGGGGACCGGAGAAGCAGAGGGGGAGGGGGGAGGAGGGGGGTGACCGGGGGGGACAGGAGGAGCAGAGGGCGAGGGGGGTGCCTGAGGGGGAAGGGGGGACCGGAGGAGCAGAGGGGGAGGGGGAGGAGGGGGGTGCCCGGGGGGAAGGGGGGACCGGAGGAGCAGAGGGGGAGGGGGGTGCCTGAGGGGGAAGGGGGGACCGGAGGAGCAGAGGGGGAGGGGGAGGAGGGGGGTGCCCGGGGGGGGAGGGGGGACCGGAGGAGGGGAGGGGGAGAAGGGGGGTGCCCGGGGGGGAAGGGGGACCGGAGGAACAGAGGGGGAGGGGGGAGGAGGGGGGTGCCCGGGGGGGAGGGGGGGACCGGAGGAGCAGAGGGGGAGGGGAAGGAGGGGGGTGCCCGGGGGGGAGGGGGGACCGGAGGAGCAGAGGGGGAGGGGGTGCCCGGGGGGGAGGGGGAGGAGGGGGGTGCCGGGGGGGAAGAGGGTGGTGCCCGAGGGGGAAGGGGGAGGAGGGGGGTGCCCGAGGGGGGGGGGACAGAGGCTGCAGGACGCGGGGAGCCGGCGATCGCCGCAGCGGGGGCGGGGACCGAACCCGCGGACCGGGCGGGGCTCAGGGACCGGACGAGCCGGCGGGGGAGGGATTGGCCCCGCCCCCCACCCGCTGCTCCCTCCCTAGAAAGGGGCCGGGCTCCGCTCCGCCCGCCGGTAGCTTCACTTCCTGGCGGGGGCGGGGGCCGGCGGTGCGTTCCTGGGGCCGGCGGTGAGAGACCCCCCCCCGCCCCCGTGGTGCCCGGACAGGGAGAGAACCCAGGTGTCCGGGGTGGGGGGAGAGAGAGAGGACCCCGGCATCCGGGCAAGAGAGGACCCAGGCGTCCTGAGAGAAGCAGTCCGGGAGCGAGGGAGAGAACCCAGGTGTCCGAGAAAGAGAAAGCCCCCCCCTCCCCAACACACTAGTCCCCTCGTAGCCTGGACAGAGGGAGGGAGGGAGCGGCGAACCCAGGTATCTGTACGGGAGAGAAGCAGAGAACCCAGGTGTCCGGGAGAGAACCCAGGCGTCCGAGGGTAGAGCTAAAGGACGCCCCCCGCCCCAGCAGGCTGCACAGAGGGAGGGAGGGAGCGGAGGACCCAGGCGTCCGGGAGCAAGAGCAGGATAGGAACCCCACGAGCAGGGCGAGAGAACCCCGGCGTCCGGGAGAGAACCCAGGCGTCCG
This sequence comes from Mauremys mutica, assembly GCF_020497125.1. NCBI lineage: Eukaryota > Metazoa > Chordata > Testudines > Geoemydidae > Mauremys > Mauremys mutica. The sequence continues at coordinate 68,137 of NW_025423160.1, forward strand.
GGGGACCGCGAAAGGACCCCCCCCCCCAGCAGCCTGGACAGAGGGTGGGAGGGGAGAACCCAGGTGTCCGGGAGAGAGGGAGAGAACCCAGGCGTCCGAGGGAAGAGCTAAAGGCGCCCCCACCCAGGCCCCAGCCCCAGCAGGCTGGACAGAGGGAGGGAGGGAGCGGAGGACCCAGGCGTCCGGGAGCAAGAGCAGGATAGGAACCCCACGAGCAGGGCGAGAGAACCCCGGCGTCCGGGAGAGAGAGCCCCCCGCCCTCACGCTGTCTCTCAAACCCTTCCAGGTGCTGGGATGGGGGAGGACGAGGAGGAGCGGAGGCCGGTGTCGGCGGCCGGGGGGGCCCCCGTGGGCCCCGTCACCCTCAACGTCGGCGGCACCTTCTACAGCACCACGCTGGAGACCCTGACCCGCTTCCCCGACTCCATGCTGGGGGCCATGTTCCGGGGGCCCCGGCCGGCCCCCACCGACCGCCGGGGCCACTACGTCATCGACCGCGACGGCAAAGCCTTCCGGCACGTCCTCAACTTCCTCCGCCTGGGCCGGCTCGACCTCCCCGAGGGCTACCCGGAGCTGGCCCTGCTCCGGGCCGAGGCCGACTTCTACCAGATCCGGCCCCTGCTGGCCGAGCTGAGCCGGCTGGCGGCCGAGCGCCGGCGGCGCCGGGCCGGCGCCGTGCTCCACGCCGACGTCGACGGCCGGGAGCGGCTGCTGCACTTCACCGTCCGGCGCGGGCCGCAGGATTACGGCCTCAGCACCTGCCCGCTCCGCGTCTTCACCGCCAACGTCTTCTGCACCGACGGGCAGTTCCTGGCGCTGCTGGCCGCCCGGCTGGGGCAGGCCGGGGGGGCGGGTCCCTGCCTGGGCCATCGCGCCGAGGCCGAATCCAACCACCGGCTCGGGCATGAGGCCGCCCGAGAGGAGGGATCCGGTCGGGAGCTGCCCCC
>NW_025423161.1:0-58713 GCF_020497125.1 Mauremys mutica
CGGCGGCCGCTTCCCCCATCCTGCGCCGCCGCCGGGGGGCCGGCCTGGATCTTCCCCCTGCGCGTCTGACGGAGACACGATCCTGCCGGGAGATTGGGCGGCGGGGGGGGGGGGGTGGAGGAGGCAGCTCCCCTCCCCCCACACCAGGGCTGCTCCCCTCCCCCCCCCGGACTTCGGGAAAATCACAGCTTGGGTGTCCCCCCCCCAGCCCTGCCGGTGCCCCTCACTCCCGACCTGCAGCCCCCGGCCCCCCGATCTGCCCCCCCCCCGTGCCACTCACTCCTAACCTGCAGCCCCCTGCCCCCCCCAGCCCTGCCGGTGCCCCTCACTCCCGACCCGCAGCCCCCTGCCCCCCCCAGCCCTGCCGGTGCCCCTCACTCCCGACCCGCAGCCCCCCCCCGCCCTGCCGGTGCCCCTCACTCCCGACCCACAGCTCCTGCCCCCCCCAGCCCTGCCGGTGCCCCTCACTCCCGACCCACAGCCCCTGCCCTGCCGGTGCCCCTCACTCCCGACCCGCAGCCCCTGCCCTGCCGGTGCCCCTCACTCCCGACCCGCAGCCCCTGCCCCCCCCCAGCTCTGCCGGTGCCCCTCACTCCCGACCCGCAGCCCCCCCAGCTCCGCCGGTGCCCCTCACTCCCGACCCGCAGCCCCCTGCCCCCCCCAGCCCTGCCGGTGCCCCTCACGCCCGCCCCGCAGCCCCTGCCGGTGCCCCTCACTCCCGACCCGCAGCCCGCGCACCCCCCGCACAGCCCCCCCAGCCCTGCCGGTGCCCCTCACTCCCAACCCGCAGCCCCTGCCCCCCAGCTCTGCCCGTGCCCTTCACTCCCGACCCGCAGCCCCCGGCCCCCCCCAGCTCTGCCGGTGCCCCTCACTCCCGCCCGCAGCCCCTGCCCCCTGTCCCCCCAGCTCTGCCGGTGCCCCTCACTCCTGACCCGCAGCCCCCGGCCCCCCCCAGCGATGCCGGTGCCCCTCCCACCCCACCCGCAGCCCCGGCCCCCCCCAGCCCAGCCCGGGCCCCTCACTCCCGACCCGCAGCCCCTGCCAGCCCCCCCCCCCCCCGCTGCCATTTCATGGATCTCTAGCTGGGTGCGGAGATGCAGCCACCTCTGGGTGGGGCGCGGCCCATGTCGAACAGCCCACAGCACTGCAGGCAGATTATTGGGGACAGGAAGCGAAGGAGGTTGACACTGCCACGGGGTGGGGTGGGGGGTTTAGCCCGTCAGAGCGGTCTCACCCCCGGGGGAATTTAGCCCGGACCCCGGGGTCCTGACACCCTGAGCTCCTGGGGAAATGTCCTGAGGAACTGTAATGCCCCTCCCAGCTCAAGCCCTCAGAGCCATTGAAAACCAGCTCCCTGGTGGGTTAGAGCAGGGGGGGCTGGGAGCCAGGACTCCTGGGTTCTCTGCCCGGCTCTGGGAGGGCAGTGGGGGCTGGTGGGTTAGAGCAGGGGGGGCTGGGAGCCAGGACTCCTGGGTTCTCTCCCCGGCTCTGGGAGGGGAGTGGGGGCTGATGGGTCAGAGCAGGGGGGGCTGGGAGCCAGAACTCCTGGGTTCTCTCCCCGGCTCTGGGAGGGGAGTGGGGGCTGGTGGGTCAGAGCGCGCGGGGGGGGGGGTGGTTTTATCTGTGCCTCAGTTTCCCGCTCGCTCACTGGGAGGTGGTGGTATCTCCGAGGGGGGGAGGGGTACCGGTGTTGTTCCCTAACCCGGCCACGGGGCGGCGCCACAGTCCAGCAGGTGGCTGCTTCCGGCACCTCAGCACCATTTTACAAAGAGGCGGGGGGGGGGGTGTTAAACTGGGGGGGGGGGCAGAGATGAAGAGTGAAACAAGAAAGAAAACGCCGGGGGGGGGGGCACGTATCGGATCTAAAGAGAAGTTACAAAAAAAAAAAAAGAAAGAACCAAGGAAGAAATGAAGGAAAGAATCAACCACAGACAGAGAGAAACCACCACAGGGTGAATAAAGGAGTGAATGAAACGAAACCAGGAAAAGAGAGAATAGAAAGAAAGAAAAGGGGCGAGTGGGAAAGAAAGAAAGAACGAGAAAAGGGATGAGAAAGACAGAAAGTCCCGCAGGACGACTGGGGGAGTGAAAAGAAAGAAGGCCTGGAAAATGATAGAAAATGAAGAGAGAAAAGAAAGAGCTGGTTAGCGGATGGAAGGAGGGAAGGAGGAAGGAGGGAACGAAAGGCCTGGTTAGCGGATGGAAGGAGGGAAGGAGGAAGGAAGGAAGGAAAGGCCTGGTTAGCGGATGGAAGGAGGAAGGAAGGAAGGAAAGGCCTGGTTAGCGGATGGAGGGAGGGAAGGAGGAAGGAGGGAAGGAACGAAAGGCCTGGTTAGCGGATGGAGGGAGGGAAGGAGGAAGGAGGGAAGGAACGAAAGGCCTGGTTAGCGGATGGAAGGAGGAAGGAAGGAAGGAAAGGCCTGGTTAGCAGATGGATGGAGGGAAGGAGGAAGGAAGGAGGAAGGAACGAAAGGCCTGGTTAGCGGATGGATGGAGGGAAGGAGGAAGGAAGGAACGAAAGGCCTGGTTAGCGGATGGAAGGAGGAAGAAGGGAAGGAAGGAACGAAAGGCCTGGTTAGCGGATGGAAGGAGGGAAGGAGGAAGGAGGAAGGAAGGAACGAAAGGCCTGGTTAGCGGATGGAAGGAAGGAAGGAAGGAAGGAAGGAACGAACGAAAGGCCTGGTTAGCGGATGGAAGGAGGGAAGGAAGGAACGAAAGGCCTGGTTAGCGGATGGAAGGAGGAAGGAAGGAAGGAAAGGCCTGGTTAGCGGATGGAAGGAGGAAGGAAGGAAGGAACGAAAGGTCTGGTTAGCGGATGGAAGGAAGGAGGAAGGAAGGAAGGAACGAAAGGCCTGGTTAGCGAATGGAAGGAGGGAAGGAGGAAGGAAGGAAGGAAGGAAAGGCCTGGTTAGCGGATGGAAGGAGGGAAGGAGGAAGGACGGAAGGAAGGAAAGGCCTGGTTAGCGGATGGATGGAGGGAAGGAGGAAGGAAGGAGGAAGGAAGGAACGAAAGGCCTGGTTAGCGGATGGATGGAGGGAAGGAAGGAGGAAGGAAGGAACGAAAGGCCTGGTTAGCGAATGGAAGGAGAGAAGGAGGAAGGAAGGAACGAAAGGCCTGGTTAGCGGATGGAAGGAGGGAAGGAGGAAGGAAGGAAGGAAGGAAAGGCCTGGTTAGCGGATGGATGGAGGGAAGGAGGAAGGAAGGAAGGAACGAAAGGCCTGGTTAGCGGATGGAAGGAGGAAGGAAGGAAGGAAAGGCCTGGTTAGCGGATGGATGGAGGGAAGGAGGAAGGAAGGAAGGAACGAAAGGCCTGGTTAGCGGATGGAAGGAGGAAGGAAGGAGGAAGGAACGAAAGGCCTGGTTAGCGGGAGGAAGGACGGAAGGAAGGAACGAAAGGCCTGGTTAGCGGATGGAAGGAGGAAGGAAGGAAGGAGGAAGGAAGGAAAGGCCTGGTTAGCGGATGGAAGGAGGAAGGAAGGAAGGAAAGGCCTGGTTAGCAGATGGAGGGAGGGAAGGAGGAAGGAGGGAAGGAACGAAAGGCCTGGTTAGCGGATGGAAGGAGGAAGGAAGGAAGGAAAGGCCTGGTTAGCAGATGGATGGAGGGAAGGAGGAAGGAAGGAGGAAGGAACGAAAGGCCTGGTTAGCGGATGGATGGAGGGAAGGAGGAAGGAAGGAACGAAAGGCCTGGTTAGCGGATGGAAGGAGGAAGAAGGGAAGGAAGGAACGAAAGGCCTGGTTAGCGGATGGAAGGAGGGAAGGAGGAAGGAGGAAGGAAGGAACGAAAGGCCTGGTTAGCGGAAGGAAGGAAGGAAGGAAGGAAGGAAGGAAGGAACGAAAGGCCTGGTTAGCGGATGGAAGGAGGGAAGGAAGGAACGAAAGGCCTGGTTAGCGGATGGAAGGAGGAAGGAAGGAAGGAAAGGCCTGGTTAGCGGATGGAAGGAGGAAGGAAGGAAGGAACGAAAGGCCTGGTTAGCGGATGGAAGGAAGGAGGAAGGAAGGAAGGAACGAAAGGCCTGGTTAGCGAATGGAAGGAGGGAAGGAGGAAGGAAGGAAGGAAGGAAAGGCCTGGTTAGCGGATGGAAGGAGGGAAGGAGGAAGGACGGAAGGAAGGAAAGGCCTGGTTAGCGGATGGATGGAGGGAAGGAGGAAGGAAGGAGGAAGGAAGGAACGAAAGGCCTGGTTAGCGCATGGATGGAGGGAAGGAAGGAGGAAGGAAGGAACGAAAGGCCTGGTTAGCGAATGGAAGGAGAGAAGGAGGAAGGAAGGAACGAAAGGCCTGGTTAGCGGATGGAAGGAGGGAAGGAGGAAGGAAGGAAGGAAGGAAAGGCCTGGTTAGCGGATGGATGGAGGGAAGGAGGAAGGAAGGAAGGAACGAAAGGCCTGGTTAGCGGATGGAAGGAGGAAGGAAGGAAGGAAAGGCCTGGTTAGCGGATGGATGGAGGGAAGGAGGAAGGAAGGAAGGAACGAAAGGCCTGGTTAGCGGATGGAAGGAGGAAGGAAGGAGGAAGGAACGAAAGGCCTGGTTAGCGGAAGGAAGGAGGAAGGACGGAAGGAAGGAACGAAAGGCCTGGTTAGCGGATGGAAGGAGGAAGGAAGGAAGGAGGAAGGAACGAAAGGCCTGGTTAGCGGATGGAAGGAGGAAGGAGGAAGGAGGAAGGAACGAAAGGCCTGGTTAGCGGATGGATGGAGGGAAGGAGGAAAGAGGAAGGAACGAAAGGCCTGGTTAGCGGATGGAAGGAAGGAAGGAGGAAGGAGGAAGGAAGGAACGAACGGACTGGTTAGCGGATGGAAGGAGGAAGAAGGGAAGGAAGGAACGAAAGGCCTGGTTAGCGGAAGGAAGGAGGGAAGGAGGAAGGAAGGAAGGAACGAAAAGCCTGGTTAGCGGAAGGATGGAGGGAAGGAGGAAGGAAGGAAGGAACGAAAGGCCTGGTTAGCGGATGGAAGGAGGGAAGGAGGAAGGAAGGAAGGAAGGAAAGGCCTGGTTAGCGGATGGAAGGAGGGAAGGAGGGAAGGAGGAAGGAAGGAACGAACGGCCTGGTTAGCGGATGGATGGAGGGAAGGAGGAAGGAAGGAAGGAACGAAAGGCCTGGTTAGTGGAAGGAAGGAAGGAGGGAAGGAGGAAGGAAGGAAAGGCCTGGTTAGCGGATGGAAGGAGGGAAGGAGGAAGGAAGGAAGGAAGGAAAGGCCTGGTTAGCGGATGGAAGGAGGGAAGGAGGAAGGAAGGAAGGAAGGAAAGGCCTGGTTAGCGGATGGAAGGAGGGAAGGAGGAAGGAAGGAACGAATGGCCTGGTTAGCGGATGGATGGAGGGAAGGAGGAAGGAAGGAAAGGCCTGGTTAGCGGATGGATGGAGGGAAGGATGGAAGGAGGAACGAAGGAATGAAAGGCCTGGTTAGCAAATGGAAGGAGGGAAGGAAGGAGGATGGAAGGAACGAAAGGCCTGGTTAGCGGATGGATGGAGGGAAGAAGGAAGGAAGGAAGGAAGGAAGGAAAGGCCTGGTTAGCGGATGGATGGAGGGAAGGAGGAAGGAAGGAAGGAAGGAACGAAAGGCCTGGTTAGCGGATGGATGGAGGGAAGGAGGAAGGAGGGAAGGAACGAAAGGCCTGGTTAGCGGAAGGATGGAGGGAAGGAGGAAGGAGGGAAGGAACGAAAGGCCTGGTTAGCGGAAGGATGGAGGGAAGGAGGAAGGAGGAAGGAAGGAACGAAAGGCCTGGTTAGCGGAAGGATGGAGGGAAGGAGGAAGGAGGAAGGAAGGAACGAAAGGCCTGGTTAGCGGATGGATGGAGGGAAGGAGGAAGGAAGGAAGGAAAGGCCTAGTTAGCGGATGGAAGGAGGGAAGGAGGAAGGAAGGAAGGAACGAAAGGCCTGGTTAGCGGATGGAAGGAGGAAGGAAGGAACGAAAGGCCTGGTTAGCGGATGGAAGGAGGGAAGGAGGAAGGAAGGAACGAAAGGCCTGGTTAGTGGATGGAAGGAGGGAAGGAATGAAGGAGCTGGTTAGCGGATGGAAGGAGGGAAGGAAGGAACGAAAGGCCTGGTTAGCGGATGGAAGGAGGAAGGAGGGAAGGAACGGCCTGGTTAGCGGATGGAAGGAGGAAGGAAGGAAGGAACGGCCTGGTTAGCGGATGGAAGGAGGGAAGGAAGGAACGAAAGGCCTGGTTAGCGGATGGAAGGAGGAAGGAAGGAAGGAACGGCCTGGTTAGCGGATGGAAGGAGGGAAGGAAGGAACGAAAGGCCTGGTTAGCGGATGGAAGGAGGAAGGAAGGAAGGAACGGCCTGGTTAGCGGATGGAAGGAGGAAGGAAGGAAGGAACGGCCTGGTTAGCGGATGGAGGGAAGGAGGAAGGAAGGAAGGAAAGGCCTGGTTAGCGGATGGAAGGAGGGAAGGAGGAAGGAAGGAAGGAAAGGCCTGGTTAGCGGATGGAAGGAGGGAAGGAGGAAGGAAGGAACGAAAGGCCTGGTTAGCGGATGGAAGGAGGAAGGAAGGAAGGAAAGGCCTGGTTAGCGGATGGATGGAGGGAAGGAGGAAGGAAGGAAGGAAGGAAGGAACGAAAGGCCTGGTTAGCGGAAGGATGGAGGGAAGGAGGAAGGAGGGAAGGAACGAAAGGCCTGGTTAGCGGATGGATGGAGGGAAGGAGGAAGGAAGGAAGGAAAGGCCTGGTTAGCGGATGGAAGGAGGGAAGGAGGAAGGAAGGAAGGAAGGAACGAAAGGCCTGGTTAGCGGATGGAAGGAGGAAGGAAGGAACGAAAGGCCTGGTTAGCGGATGGAAGGAGGGAAGGAAGGAACGAAAGGCCTGGTTAGCGGATGGATGGAGGGAAGGAGGAAGGAGGGAAGGAACGAAAGGCCTGGTTAGTGGATGGAAGGAGGGAAGGAGGAAGGAACGAACGAACGGCCTGGTTAGCGGATGGATGGAGGGAAGGAGGAAGGAGGGAAGGAACGAAAGGCCTGGTTAGCGGATGGAAGGAGGAAGGAAGGAAGGAAAGGCCTGGTTAGCGGATGGATGGAGGGAAGGAGGAAGGAAGGAGGAAGGAACGAAAGGCCTGGTTAGCGGATGGAAGGAGGAAGGAAGGAAGGAGGAAGGAAGGAAGGAAAGGCCTGGTTAGCGGATGGAAGGAGGAAGGAAGGAAGGAAAGGCCTGGTTAGCGGATGGAAGGAGGGAAGGAGGAAGGAAGGAAAGGCCTGGTTAGCGGATGGAAGGAGGGAAGGAGGAAGGAGGAAGGAAGGAAGGAAAGGCCTGGTTAGCGGATGGAAGGAGGGAAGGAGGAAGGAAGGAGGGAGGAACGAAAGGCCTGGTTAGCGGATGGATGGATGGAAGGAGGGAAGGAGGAAGGAAGGAAGGAAAGGCCTGGTTAGCGGATGGAAGGAGGGAAGGAGGAAGGAAGGAACGAACGGCCTGGTTAGCGGATGGATGGAAGGAAGGAGGAAGGAAGGAAAGGCCTGGTTAGCGGATGGAAGGAGGGAAGGAAGGAAGGAAGGAAAGGCCTGGTTAGCGGATGGATGGAGGGAAGGAAGGAAGGAACGAACGGCCTGGTTAGCGGATGGATGGAAGGAAGGAGGAAGGAAGGAAAGGCCTGGTTAGCGGATGGAAGGAGGGAAGGAGGGAGGAGGGAACGAACGGCTGGACGATGGAGAACAGCAGGAAAGGCCCAGCGAGCACAGGAAAGCGAAAGGCTGGAAGAACGAATGGAATCGGCGCCCGGGAGAACCTGCTCCCCACGGAAGGAAGGGAGGAGCGAGCCCCCCGACGCACAGAATGGAAGAACGAGGGGATGAAAGAGGGAAGGAGCCGGGAAGGGAGGAAGGGCGGAAAGGCCAGAGCGACAGAGGGCAGAAGAGAACTCAAGAAAGAAAGAAAGTTGCCGGGGGGGGAGATGGTCTCCTACATGTTCCCCCCAGGTCCACTGTGGCTTATTTCATGGGGGTGGGAGCGAGGGGCAATGGGCCAGCCCCGCCCCTCTCCCTGCCCCACAGCGCCCCCTAGCGCCCCCCTGCGGCCAGCCCCGCCTGCCAGGGGAGAGCGCCCCCTGTCCCCCTCCCTGCCCCACAGCGCCCCCTAGCGCCGCCCTGGGGCCAGCCCCCTGCCAGGGGAGAGGGCCCCCTGCTGCCCCCGCCCCGCTCCCTGCCCCACAGCGCCCCCTAGCGCCGCCCTGGGGCCAGCCCCCTGCCAGGGGAGAGCGCCCCCTGCTGCCCCCGCCCCGCTCCCTGCCCCACAGCGCCCCCTAGCGCCCCCCTGCAGCCAGCCCCCTGCCAGGGGAGAGCGCCCCCTGCTGCCCCCGCCCCGCTCCCTGCCCCACAGCACCCCCTAGTGCCGCCCTGGGGCCAGCCCTGCCTGCCAGGGGAGAGCGCCCCCTGCTGAGCCCCCCGCCCCGCTCCCTGCCCCACAGCGCCCCCTAGCGCCGCCCTGGGGCCAGCCCTGCCTGCCAGGGGAGAGCGCCCCCTGCTGAGCCCCCCGCCCCGCTCCCTGCCCCACAGCGCCCCCTAGCGCCCCCTGGGGCCAGCCCCCTGCCAGGGGAGAGCGCCCCCTGCTGCCCCCGCCCCGCTCCCTGCCCCACAGCGCCCCCTAGTGCCCCCCTGCGGCCAGCCCCGCCTGCCAGGGGAGAGCGCCCCCTGTCCCCCTCCCTGCCCCACAGCGCCCCCTAGCGCCGCCCTGGGGCCAGCCCCCTGCCAGGGGAGAGCGCCCCCTGCTGAGCCCCCCCCCGCTCCCTGCCCCACAGCGCCCCCTAGCGCCGCCCTGGGGCCAGCCCCCTGCCAGGGGAGAGCGCCCCCTGCTGCCCCCACCCCGCTCCCTGCCCCACAGCGCCCCCTAGTGCTGCCCGGGGGCCAGCCCCACCCGCCAGGGGAGAGCGCCCCCCACTGAGCCACCACCCCTCTCCCTGCCCCACAGCGCCCCCTAGCGCCGCCCTGGGGCCAGCCCCCTGCCAGGGGAGAGCGCCCCCTGCTGAGCCCCTGTCCCGCTCCCTGCCCCACAGCGCCCCCTAGCGCCGCCCTGGGGCCAGCCCCCTGCCTGCCAGGGGAGAGCGCCCCCTGCTGAGCCCCCCGCCCCGCTCCCTGCCCCACAGCGCCCCCTAGCGCCGCCCTGGGGCCAGCCCCCTGCCTGCCAGGGGAGAGCGCCCCCTGCTGAGCCCCTGCCTGCTCCCTGCCCCACAGCGCCCCCTAGCGCCGCCCTGGGGCCAGCCCCCTGCCAGGGGAGAGCGCCCCCTGCTGAGCCCCTGCCCGCTCCCTGCCCCACAGCGCCCCCTAGCGCCGCCCTGGGGCCAGCCCCCTGCCAGGGGAGAGCGCCCCCTGCTGCCCCCGCCCCGCTCCCTGCCCCACAGCGCCCCCTAGTGGGCTGCGTCTGTGTTTTGTCCTCTGCCAGCCCTTGGCCGGGGGTGGGGGGGCCGCAGCCCCCGGTTAATTGGATTGTGGCAGGAAGGGAGTAAAGCCGCTTTGGGAGGCGGGACAGCGACATAAGGGGATCAGAGGGGGGGGGTGAGAACATCCCCCCCCCAGCCCTGCCGGTGCCCCTCACTCCCGACCCGCAGCCCCTGCCCCCCCCAGCTCTGCCGGTGCCCCTCACTCCCGACCCGCAGCCCCCGCCCTGCTGACAGCCAACCTGCCCTAAATGCCTATTGGGGTGCTGTGAATGCAACCCCCCCCCAAAGCCATTAGTGGGGTGCCGCGAGACAACCCCCCAAAACTGGGGTGGAATGAACCGTCCTGTGTCCCCCGAAAAGGAGCCCCCGCAAATTCCAAGCTGTCCCCCCCCCGATGACATGCCTCCCCCTCCGGCCCCCCTCTGTCCCCCAACATTTCCAGCCTTCAGCCCCATGGGAAGCCTCCGCTGCCCCCCCAGATCCAACCCGGAAACCATTTGCCCTGCAAAACCGAACACCCCAAAGGTTAGGACCCCCCCCCAAAAAAAGCCCAGATCCCTTGTTTCCTAACAACCCCCCAAGTTTTTACCCGGTGCCCTACACTGAACCCCAAAACGTCCTCGCAGCTCACCCAGCACCCCGAAAATATCATCCCACATCCACACCCCCCCCCACTTTCATCCCAGCCCCCCACATCGCCCCCCACGTTTGCACCCAGCCCCCAGATCGATCCCCTCCACCGTTCCGGCGCCTTCTCCCCCCAAGTCCAAACGGCACCCCCCAAATCGAGCCCCGGGCCGAGCTGCCCCCCCCAGCTCCCCACAAACCTCTCCTTGGGTTTGAGATGCCAGCGTAGAAATCCCCACCCCCACCCTGTCCTGCCCCCCCACCCCCAGCCATGATCTCTGCCCCCCATAACTGGGGTCTGACCCCCACCCCCGTTATAAATACCTCGCCATGGGGCGGACAGAAGCTGCGCAGGGAGGGGCGGCTGGGGGGCGCGGGGGTCGTGCATGGGGGTGGAGGGAGGGATACAGAGCTAGAAAGAAACACACACACACAGACACACACACATCCAGACCCCCAACACACACCCCCAGACACACACCCAACAGTCACACACGGCTAGACACACACCGAGACATGCATAGATTAGACACACCCCCCCATGTACACACATGCAAAGGACACACATATATACACACACTATGTATACATTCAGCTACACACACCCTCACACACAATCTACACACACACCATGTATACACACACACACACCATGTACACACACAGCTAAACACACACACACACATCCCACCGTGTATACACACTGATAGATGCACACACACAATGTACACACACAGCTAGACACACACAACATACACACACACCATGTCCACACACACCTAAACACACAAAATGCACACACACCACCGTGTATACACACCAATACACACACACACACCATGTACACACACAGCTACACACAGAAAATGCATACACATCACCATGTATACACACCAATAGACACACACTCAATGTACACACACGCAACGACACAAAGTGTACGCCCACAGCTAAACAGAACACAGACACCTGGACACAAATGCATCCCAAGAGCTACTTACAGCAGATTCACACACACACACACACACACACACACACACACACACACACACTGAGAGATGTACAATCTGCCCACAGACACACACTACGCACATGTTGAGACACGTATTTCACCACAAGACACCGGTACACACACACACACACCACACACACACACACATCTCACCAGACACTCCCCCAATTAATCTATTGTCCTAGTCCTGCCCCACCTCCTTGTGTGGGGATTTCCACACACGCCCCCAACCCGACTCACTGCCCCCTAGAGGCCGGGCGAGACTCACCCTCAGCCACGTGGCCAGAGAGGCTCCAGGCAGAGCCGGGGTGGGAATCCTACTGCCATCCAGCCCCCCCCGCCCCCCCTTCCCCAACCAGCCCCCCACTCCCCTCCCAGAGCCGGGGAGAGAACCCAGGAGTCCTGGCTCCCAGCCCCCCTGCTCTAACCCACCAGCCCCCACTCCCCTCCCAGAGCCGGGGAGAGAACCCAGGAGTCCTGGCTCCCAGCCCCCCCTGCTCTAACCCACCAGCCCCCACTGCCCTCCCAGAGCCAGGGAGAGAACCCAGGAGTCCTGGCTCCCAGCCCCCCCTGCTCTAACCCACCAGCCCCCACTGCCCTCCCAGAGCCGGGGAGAGAACCCAGGAGTCCTGGCTCCCAGCCCCCCCCTGCTCCGACCCACCGGCCCCCACTGCCCTCCCAGAGCCAGGGAGAGAACCCAGGAGTCCTGGCTCCCACCCCTCCTGCTCTAACCCACCAGCCCCCTCTCCCCTCCCAGAGCCGGGGAGAGAACCCAGGAGTCCTTGTTGCTGATTTTCTCCTGGTGACTAGTAAATTGTGTTCTGTGTGTGTGTGAAGTATCCCTCCACAAACGTGTGTGTGTGCACGCACACACACACCCCGGCACCTTCAGATACACCCACAGACACCGACGCTGTGATACACTCAGACACAGAGTGACACAGACACTCCCTAATATACACACACTGGGATACACACGGCCACACACACTGAGTCTGACACACACGGAGATCCACTGACACACAAGCAACGACACAGTCGCACTGAGCTACGCACTGACACAGCCACTAACACGCACTTGCTGACACACCCTGAGACACACACACACACACACAGTCGCACTGACACACACAGTCACACACTCATACTGAGCTACACACCCAGATCCTTATGACACACCTCTGACACACACACACACACTAAGATACACAACTGACCCACACACTGTCAAACACCCACATTAAGATTCATACTGACACACACACACACTAAGATACACATAATGCCTGTGACACCGTGACACACCTCTGACACACACACACACACACACACACTAAGATACACACTCACATGTTGAAACAGACACACACAGGGATCTGCTAATACACACTCAGTGACTGTCACACACAAACACACAGGCAGAGTCAGACATGCTAAAACTGACACACAGGAGCCAATGTGACACACACACACACACTGACACATTAAGAAACACATAGACATGGACTCACAAACGCACAGCTGCACCCACTGACACACACACTCTTAGACACAGTAAGATACACATTGACACACACACCCTATGATAGACACACTGACAACCCCAACACAACCCCAGGCACATCCTACACATACACACACAGATACACACTCACACACTGAGACTGACAAATGCACATCCGGACACACACTCACTCACACACACACACACACACACACACTGACACACAGATCCATTAACATACACTCAGAGCTAGTGGTATGCACACCCACACACACACTGATACACTCAGACACACTGACCCAAGCAAACACACACACAGCAACACACACATTGATACACTCAGACACACTCTGACCCCCCCACAGATCTGCACACACACACAGGATGCTAGTGATATGCACACTCTGACACACCATCTCTCTCTTACACACACACTGATACACTCAGACACACACTAACCCAAGGTGACACACACACAGCAACACACACACAAATCCACTGACACACTCACAGAGAGCTAGTGATACCCACACCCTGACACACCTTCTCTCACACACACATACACTCACACACACACTGACACACAGAGCAACACACCCAGATCCACTAACACGCACACTCCCAGAGAGCCAGTGACATTCCCCAACATACACACACACACACACACAGAGCTAGTGATACACACACCCTCACACACACACACACACACGGAGTGACACAAATAGATCCACTCACACACACCCAGACCTACTGACACACATCCAGATACACACACAGCGACACACACAGATCCACTGACACATACAGATCCACTCTCTCTCAACACACACAGAGTGAGACAAATCCACTGACACACACACACATAGCGACACACACAGATCCACTGATGCCCACTCCCAGAAAGCCAGCACCCCTGACAAACCTGCACACAGAGTGACACACCCAGACCCACTCACACAAAGCCAGATCCACTGACACACACACAAATCCACTAACACACACACACCCCCGAGTGACACACAGATCCATTGACACACACAGCAACACACCCAGATCCATTCTCACACACACACACACAGATCCATTGACACACACACACATCCATTGACACACACAGCAACACACCCAGATCCATACACACACACACACACACACAGAGATCCACTCACACATAGAGAGTAACACACAGATCCACTGACACACACAGATCCACTCTCACACACACGCAGAGTGACACACAAATCCACTGACACACACCCAGAGAGACAACCACAGATCCACTGACACACATTGCAACACACCCAGATCCAATCTTTCACATACAGAGTGACACAGAAATCCACTCACACACACACAGAGTGACACACCCAGATCCACTCTCTCACACACATACACAGCGACAAACCCTGATCCACTGACACACACCGTGACACACCCAGATCCATTCACACAGACACACCCACATCTACTCTCTCTCACACACACACAGTGACACACCCAGAGCCATTCACACACACAGCGACACACCAGTCCACACACACACAGTGACACACGCAGACCCACTCACACCCACAGCGACAAACCCTGATCCACTGACACACAGCGACACACCCAGATCCATTCACACACACACATACCTCCCACACGCAGAGAGACACACCTAGATCCACTCTCACACACACACAGAGCGACACACCCAGATCCATTTACACACAGAGAGTGACACATCCAGATCCACTCTTACACACCCAGTGACACACCCAGAGCCACACACACACACCCCTCCCACACAGACACACCTAGATCCACTCTCTCACACACAGAGTGACACACCCAGAGCCATTCACACACACAGTGACACACCAGTCCACACACACACAGAGCGACACACCCAGATCCATTGACACACAGAGAGTGACACACCCAGATCCACTCTCACACACACAGCGACACACCCAGAGCCATTCACACACACACACACCCCTCCCACACAGACACACCTAGATCCACTCTCACACACACAGAGCGACACACACAGAGCCATTCACACACAGTGACACACCAGTCCACACACACACACACAGTGACACACCAGTCCACACACACACACAGTGACACACGCAGACCCACTCACACACACACAGCGACAAACCTTGATCCACTGACACACAGCAACACACCCAGATCCATTCACACACACACACATCCACTCTCTCTCTCACACAGCGACACACCGAGAGCCGTTCTCACATACACACACACACACACACACACACACCCCTCCCAGATGCAGAGAGACACACCTAGATCCACTCACACAAAGATTGACACACCTAGATCCATTGACACACACAGCAACACACCCACATCGACTCTCACACACACAGCGACACAGCCAGAGCCATTCACACACACAGCAACACACCAGTCCACATACACACAGTGACACACCCAGATCCACTCTCACACACCCGGTGACACACCCAGACCCATTCAGACCCCCACCCAGAGCGACACAGGCCGCCCCACTGAGCCCCCCGACACACTCGCAGGCGGGGGCGGAGCGGGGGGGGGCGGGGCCGGGCGGGGCCCCCCTGTGCTGGCCGGGCGCCCCCCGCCCCCCGTCCTACCTTCATGGGGGAGACGTGGGAGTGGGCCACGTAGCCGTGGACGTTCTCGATCTGGGACAAGTTCTTCTCCGAGACGTGGACGAGCTCGGGGGCCTTTACCTGGTTGGGGAGATGCGCCGGGCTCTGCTCCAGGGGCGGGCTGTCCTCATCTTGGTAGCGATATTTCTGGGGGGGGCGACAAGCACGGCGTGAGCCCCCCGGCCGGGACCCTCTGACCCCCGGCGCCCCCTGCCGGGACCCTTCTGACCCCCGGCGCCCCCTGCCGGGACCCTTCAGCCCCACGGCGCCCCCTGCCGGGACCCTCTGCCCCGTGGCGCCCCCTGCCGGGACCCTTCTGACCCCCGGTGCCCCCTGCCGGGACCCTCTGCTCCGCGGCGCCCAGTGCCGGGACCTTCTGCCCCGTGGTGCCCCCTGCCGGGACCCTTGTGACCCCCAGCGTCCCGTGCCGGGACCCTTCAGCCCCACGGCGCCCCCTGCCGGGACCCTTCAGCCCCACGGCGCCCCCTGCCGGGACCCTCTGCTCCACAGCGCCCCCTGCCGGGACCCTTCTGCCCCCCGGCGCCCCCTGCCGGGACCCTCTGCTCCACAGCGCCCCCTGCCGGGACCCTTCTGCCCCCCGGCGCCCCCTGCCGGGACCCTTCTGCCCCCCGGCGCCCCCTGCCGGGACCCTTCTGACCCCCGGCGCCCCCTGCCGGGACCCTCTGACCCCCGGCGCCCCCTGCCGGGACCCTCTGCCCTGCGGTGCCCCCCCAGCCAGGCCCCTCTGACCCACGGCGCCCCCTGCCGGGACCCTTCTGACCCCCGGCGCCCCCTGCCGGTACCCTTCTTCCCCGTGGTGCCCCCTGCCGGGACCCTCTGACCCCCGGCGCCCCCTGCCGGGACCCTTCTGCCCCACGGTGCCCCCTGCCGGGACCCTCTGCCCCGCGGTGACCCCTGCCGGGACCCTTCTGACCCATGGCGCCCCCTGCTGGGACCCGAGGCCCCTTCTGGGCCCCTTCTGCCCCGCGGTGCCCCCTGATGGGACCCTTCTGACCCCCAGTGCCCCCTGCCGGGACCCTTCCGACCCCTGGCACCCCCTGCCGGGTCCCTCTGCCCCCTGCCGGGACCCTCTGCCCCGCGGTGCCCCCTGCTGGTCCCCCTTCTGCCCTGCGGCGCCCCCCGCTGGGAACCTTCTGCCCCATCGCGGCCCCTTCCGCCCTGTGGCCCTTCTGACACCGGCGCCCCCTGCTGGGGCCCTCTGCCCCACGGCGACCCCTGCCAGGACCCTCTGCTCCGCGGCGCCCCCTGCCGGGACCCTTCTGCTCCGCGGCGCCCCCTGCCGGGACCCTTCTGACCCCCGGCGCCCCCTGCCGGGACCCTTCTGACCCCCGGCGCCCCCTGTCGGGACCCTCTGCCCCGCGGTGCCCCCCAGCCGGGCTCCTCTGACCCCGGCGCCCCCTGCCGGGACGCTCTGACCCCCGGCGCCCCCTGCTGGGACCCTCTGCCCCACGGCGACCCCTGCCGGGACCCTTCTGACCCACGGCGCCCCCTGCTGGGACCCGCGGCCCCTTCTGGGCCCCTTCTGCCCCGCGGTGCCCCTTGATGGGACCCTTCTGACCCCCAGCGCCCCCTGCCGGGACCCTTCCGACCCCTGGCACCCCCTGCCGGGTCCCTCTGCCCCCTGCCGGGACCCTCTGCCCCGCGGTGCCCCCTGCTGGTCCCCCTTCTGCCCTGCGGCGCCACCCGCTGGGAACCTTCTGCCCCATCGCGGCCCCTTCCGCCCTGTGGCGCCTCCTGCTGGGCCCCCTCTGCTCCACGGCGCCCCCTGCTGGGAACTTTCTGCCCTGCCGCACCCCCTGCCGGGACCCTCTGCCCCCGGCGCCCCCTGCTGGGACCCTCTGACCCCCGCCACCCCCTGCCGGGACCCTTCTGACCCCCGCCGCCCCCTGCCAGAACCCTCTGCCCCACGGCGCCCCCTGCTGGGAACTTTCTGCCCCACGGCACCCCCTGCCGGGACCCTTCTGCCCCACGGTGCCCTCTGGTGGGCCCCTCTGACCCCCGGTGCCCCCTGCCGGGACCCTCTGCTCCGCGGCGCCCCCTGCCGGGACCTTCTGCCCCGTGGTGCCCCCTGCCGGGACCCTCTGACCCCTACCAGGACCCTCTGACCCCCGGCGCCCCCTGCCGAGACCATCTGCCCCCTGCTGGGCCCCTCTGACCCACGGCGCCCCCTGCTGGGCCCTGCTCTGCCCCGCGGTGCCCCCTGATGGGACCCTTCTGACCCCCAGCGCCCCCTGCCGGGACCCTTCCGACCCCTGGCACCCCCTGCTGGGTCCCTCTGCCCCCTGCCGGGACCCTCTGCCCCGCGGTGCCCCCTGCTGGTCCCCCTTCTGCCCTGCGGCGCCCCCCGCCGGGAACCTTCTGCCCCATCGCGGCCCCTTCTGCAATGTGGTGCCTCCTGTGGTGCCTCCTGCTGGGCCCCCTCTGCCCCACGGCGCCCCCTGCTGGGAACTTTCTGCCCTGCCGCACCCCCTGCCGGGACCCTCTGCCCCGCGGCGCCCCCTGCCGGGACACTTCTGACCCCCTGCCGGGACCCTCTGCCCCGCGGCGCCCCCTGCCGGGACACTTCTGACCCCCTGCCGGGACCCTCTGCCCCGCGGCGCCCCCTGCCGGGACCCTTCTGACCCCCGGCGCCCCCTGCCGGGAACCTTCTGACCCACGGCGCCCCCTGCCGGGACCCTCTGCCCCACGGCGCCCCCTGCTGGGAACTTTCTGCCCCGCGGCGCCCCCTGCCGGGACCCTTCTGCCCCACGGTGCCCCCTGCTGGGCCCCTCTGACCCCCGGTACCCCCTGCCGGGACCCTCTGCTCCGCGGCGCCCCCTGCCGGGACCTTCTGCCCCGTGGTGCCCCCTGCCGGGACCCTCTGACCCCCAGCCGGGACCCTGCTCTGACCCCCAGCGCCCCCTGCCGGGACCCTTCTGACCCCCTGGCGCCCCCTGCCGGGACCCTTCTGCCCCACGGTGCCCCCTGCTGGGCCCCTCTGCCCCGCGGTACCCCCAGCCGGGACCTTCTGCCCCGTGGTGCCCCCTGCCGGGACCCTCTGACCCCTGCCGGGACCCTCTGACCCCCGGTGCCCCCTGCCGAGACCCTCTGCCCCCTGCCGGGACCCTCTGCCCCGCGGTGCCCCCCGGCCGGGCCCCTCTGACCCACGGCGCCCCCTGCCGGGGCCCTGCTCTGCCCCGCGGCGCCCCCTGCCAGGACCCTCTGCCCCGCGGCGCCCCCTGCCGGGAACCTTCTGACCCCCGGTGCCCCCTGCCGGGACCCTTCTGACCCCCGGCGCCCCCTGCTGGGAACTTTCTGCCCCGCGGCGCCCCCTGCCGGGACCCTTCTGACCCCCGGCGGCCCCTGCTGGACCCCTTCAGCCCCGTGGCGCCCCCTGCCAGCCCCCTCTGTCTCGCCGCACCTCCTGCTGGGCCTCTTCTGCCCCCCAGCGCCCCCTGCTGGGCCCCCTTCTGGGCCCCCTCTGCCCTGCTGGGCCCCCTTCTGCCCCATGGTGCCCCCTGCCGGCCCCCTCGGGTCCATGGCATCCTCTCTCGGCCCCCTTCTGCCCTGCCACACCCCCTGCCGGCCCCCTCCTGCCCCAAGGCGCCCCCTGCCAGCCCCCTCGTGTCCAAGGCGCCCTCTATCGGCCCCCTCTTCCCCACGGCACCCCCCTGCCAGCCCCCTTCTGCCCCGCCACGCCCCCTACTGGCCCCTTTCTGCCCCACGGCGCCCCCTGCTGGCTCCTTTCTGCCCCACGGCGCCCCCCTGCCAGCCCTCTTCTTCCCCATGGTGCCTCCTTCTGCCCTGCGGCGCCCCCTTCCAGCCCCCTTCTTCCCCACGGCGCCCCCTGCTGGCCCTTTTCTGCCCCACGGTGCTCCTTGGTGCCCCCCTCTGCCCCACTGCATCCTCTTTCGGCCCCCCTCTGTCCACTGCTGGCCTCCATCTACCCCTCGGTGCCCCCTGCTGCCCCCTCTTCCGCCCCATGGAGCCCCCTACTGGCCCCCCTCTGCTCTGCATCCCCTGCTGGGCCCCCTCTGCCCCATGGCCCCCCTCTGCCCCGTCCCACAGTGCCCCCTGCTGGGCTTCCTGCCACCACCTCACGCTAAAACACCCCAACATCTCCACAGCTACAAACCCCCCTTCCCTGGCCCCCCCAAATCGCCTGCTCCCCCTCCCCGGGGGGTGGGTTACACCCTAGTTCTAATGGGCTCTTAAAATAGCGGGGTTCAACCGCTCTGTCTAGATTCACGATCGGGGGGGGGGACCCAATTGTGCCCGGCGCTGCATGGAGTGAGAGACAACCCAGGCTCCTCCCAGCTAAACAGACAGCAGGTGGGAAGGGAAACTGAGTCAGGGAGGCGGGGACTAGCCCCTGGTCACACCTCAGACCATCAAGAACCAGGTATCATTGGCAAGAGAAATCAAGTCCCCCCCCCCCACATTTTTCAATCCCTCTACTTAAAAACTCCCCGCAGTAGAAAGCCAGAAACGGGTTCAGGGCGTCCTCGGGTGCCAGCTCATTATTTTGTTAATTAAGAAGAGGACAAAAATCTTTTCCATCAGCGACGCCTCTCGCCCAACGACCAACAGCGTAGGACTGGGATACGACCCAACCGTCTCCCCCTAGCCATGGTCCCGGCATGTGAAACTGGGGGGGCCACCAGGATGGATGGGCCTCGCCTGGGGATATTGCGTCGCACCATTTCCGGACCCCATATCGACCTTAAAAACTCTGTACGGTAGAGAGCCAGAAATCTGGATCCCGGGTCTCCCTGGAGTGAGCTTGTTATCGGGCTCGTTAACACAACAATTAACAGAGTTTATCATAACTGAATTCTACCATGCGACGGCTCGCAGATAAGATGGGAATCAGCCTGGTATAGGATGCTGAATAGACGGACGGAGTACGCAGTTACAAGCCCCAGGGCCGCCCAGAGGATTCAGGGGGGCTGGGGTCTTTGGGACCCCCGCTTCGGTGGTAATTCCTTCCGCTCCGGGACCTGCCGCTCGGGGCACCCCCCCGCCACCGAATTACCGCAGAAGACCCGGCGCTTCGGCGGCGGGTCCCGCTTCGGCGGTAATTCGGCGGTGAGGGGTCCTTCTGCTCCGGGACCCACCGGTGAAGTGCCCCGAAGACCCATGGCGGAAGGACCCCCCGCCACCGAAGACCCGGAGCAGAAGAAGGGCCCCGCTCCACACAAGTAGGCCAGCTGACTCCATTTGGCAAGCCGCCACTCACCGCAAAGACCACTCAACACCAAGAAGACCCAAGGCAACAACCCGACAGAAGTCTGACGCAACACAGAGACCACCCAACGCCAACGCCAGAACCAAGACAACCCAACACGAAGAGGACCCGAGGCAAAGACAAGTCAACGTGAAGAGGATCGGCCAACAGGGTGGAAGGTTGAATTTACAGGGCTCAAGGAGTCCAGGGCGGGTCGACATCTCTGTCAATGAGGTGGAGGAAAAGGATGGGGAATGCACGGATCCATAGGCCCGAAGAGACCTTTAGATCATCTAATCTGACCTCCGCTGTAATGCAGGCCATTGAATTTCACTGTAAACCCAACAACTTGCGTTTGGCTAAAGCGTCTTCCAGAAAGAGCCCCACTGGAAGCCATCGAGGGATGGAGAATCCACCTCTTCCCTTGGGAGTTGGTTCCAACGGCTACTCCCCATGACTGTTAAAAATTAGGGCCTTATGTCCCGTTTCAATTTGTCGGGCTTTAACTTGTAGCTTTGGTTTTAGTTCCACCTGATTCAAGAGCCCTTTGATACTTTGGATTTTGACCCTGTAACCAAGTCACCCCTCCACTGTTCTTAGGAGAAGCTAAACAGATGGAAGCACCTTCAGTGTAAGGCATCTTCTCCAACCCTCTGATCGTTTTTTTCTGGCTCTTCTTGGCACTCGCTGTAACCTTCTGTTTGGCCAGATCACACCCCCCTGTTCTTTGTTTCTTGCCAGCCAATCCAGTTCCCTCTGTATAAGGGCCCTCCTCTTTGCTTCCCACCCTATCAGCGGTTGGACCATCTGGTGATTCTCCAAGCCAGCATAAAGATAACGCAACACAAAGATCACCCAACTCGATGACCCACTACGAAGATGTCCCAATGCAACGGTGACTCGGCACAAAGACCCGATGCAAGGATACCACAAAGACCCCCAAACGCAGCCCCAACACAAAGATGACCCAGTGCGACACTGACTCAGAGCAAAGACCAGCCGGCACAAAGATCGAATGGAAAGATAACGCAAAGATCATCCAACGCAAAGATCACCCAACGCAAGGACGGCCCATTACAGAGGTAACCCGGTGCAAAGACCCAACGTAAATATGACCCAAAACGTCCCGCCTAAAAACTCCTTTTAGAGTTTTTGACAAACGGTTTCCCCGTCTCCCCTGTGAAGCATCCGTGCTTCTCATGGGAAAGGTCGATGTTTTATCGAAAAACCCAACGCCCAACATCTGAAAAAATTGGGGGGGGGGAAATTCTCCCTGGTGCCAAAGGGAGACAGAAAATGGACTTAATCCAAACACAAAGACCCCCTGATAACAACACAAGGACTCTGGTAAGGTCATGCCTGATGAACAAGAGACGCACGGGACCCCAAATCAACGGACCACAATTGACTTGTTCAAAATTACACTTAATTGGCAGGCAGGATAACGAAGGTTTGGGTTATTCCACCCAGCCCGCCCTTTAGGGGTTCTTAAAAGAAAAGACGTTGGGGAAGAAATGAGCAGAAGCAGCAGCTGTCTGCCGACAACCACTGCAGCAAACGTCACCATCCTGGCTGCCAACCCCACCATCTCCTGGGACCCATAACGCCGTTGGGCTTGCGGGATCAAAGTGAAGAAAACCATACAAACAGACCCCATTCCCCAAGCTGCAACCCAACAAAAAGATGGCCCAACACAAAGACGACGCAACACAAAGACCCAATGCAAAGATGACCCAACATAAGGATGAACCAATGCGAAGACAACCCAACACAAAGATGACCCAACACAAGGACGACCCAACACAAGGACGACCCAACGCAAGGACCCAACATAAGCATGACCCAACACAGAGACAATCCAATGTGAAGACGACCCAACTCAAAAACGACCCAGCGCAAAGACCCAACATAAGCATGACCCAACACAGAGACAACCCAATGCGAAGACAACCCAACACAAAGATGACCCAACGCAAGGACGACCCAACGCAAAGACCCAACATAAGCATGACCCAACACAGAGACAACCCAATGTGAAGACGACCCAACACAAAAATGACTCAACACAAAGACCCAACGCAAAGACAACCCAACACAAAGACGACCCAACGCAAAGACCCACCATAAGCATGACCCAACACAGAGACAATCCAATGTGAAGACCACCCAACACAAAAACCACTCAACACAAAGACCCAATGCAAAGACGGGCCAACACAAAAGTGACCCAATGCAAAGTTCCGAAACAAAGATGACCCAACACAGAGATGACCCAATACAATCCCTACGGTCTCCTGGGTTCCCAGGATCTACTCATAGCACCATTAGGCCTGCAAGAAACAACACAAACATACTAGCCGACCCCATTCCCCAAGTTGCCACCCAAGACAAAGACCACCCGAGGCAAACACCCAACACCATAAGTGGTGACTTTCTAATGTGCCGGGGCGGGGGGGGATAGTGTTCCCCCTGGCTCTGCCCCAGGGCCCGCCTCTACTCCACCCCTTCAACCGCCACCCTGCCTCTTGGCACCCCTGCCCCACCTCTTCCTGCCCCATTACATCTCCACCCCTGAGCACACCCCGTCCTTGCTCCTCCTGCTCCACCCCGGCGTCTCCTGCACACCATGAAACAGCTGATCCACAGCGGGCAGGAGGCACTAGGAGGGGGAGGCGCTGATCGGCAGGGCCACCGGTGGGTGGGAGGCGCTGGGGGGGGGGGAAGCTGATGGGGGGCTGCCAGTGGGTGCTCAGCACCCACCTTTTTTTCCCCCTGGATGGACCCGTCCACCATGAATTTATCTAGTTCTTTTTTGACCCCAGTTCTAGCCTTGGCCTTCACAGCATCCTCTGGCGAGGAGTTCCCCAGGTCAACTGTGCGTTGGGTGAAAAAAAAAAAAAGACTTCCTTTTGTGTGTTTAATCCCAAGTGAGAGGCCTTTTCTCTCCCCCTCGTGTGCGTGTTTGTCTTGTTTTGGCCTCGCAGGAAATGGGACCAGACTTTAGCGCCAACCCGGCTAAATCTTCTAAACTCTCCCCGCAAAAGGCCAGTTATTACTATCTTTAATCCCAGCTAAAAGACGGTCAGACAAGAGATTTTTTTTTCCCCCCCGGCTAAAGGGACAGGGAACATGGGATGTTCGTAAAATTAAAGCCTCACTTAATCCTCGACCTTGCTGGTGTTTCAGCTGGTTTCTGGCTTTATCGGGGCGTTTGCCGTGGGACGAGGCCGGCTGGGGTTTCTGGGCCCTCGAAGCGGCTGTCCAGCTGTTTAGTGGTGGACAGTTTGGGGGTCACCTTAACCTCTTTGGCTCCTTGGGGCCGTCCGAACGAAGGCCACCAATTCCCAGCTTATGGGGCCGGGCCCGGCACGGACCCCCAGTAAGCAACAGGATAACGACACAAAGGGCCGGAGGGGAAACCGAGGCAGGGAGACGGGCCACGTCGAAGGGCACACAGCCGGTCAGGGCAGAACCGGGAACGGGATTTCGAGGTCCCGGTGTCCTTCCCAGAGCCGGGGAGAGAACCCAGGAGTCCCGGCTCCCCCCACCCTGCTCTAACCCACCAGACCCCACTCCCCTCCCATAATACCCCAATACACATGCAGCCCCATGAACTGCTCCCCTTCCCACGCCGTCTTTGATCTGCTGCCAGGACAGACGGAGAAGGAGAGAAACACTGGAAGGGAATGATGGGCTGGGGGCTGCAGGTCGGGAGTGAGGGGCACCGGCAGAACTGGGGGGTCCGGGGCAGGGATAGCAGGGTCTTCCTCCCCCTCCCCCCCATTGGCCTGGCCCGTGTGGTTCCCACCCAGCTTCGTCGGCCTCGCTGGATTAATTCCCTTAATCCCCGACGCGCAGGCCTCCAGGACAGGCTAAGGACACGGCTTAGAAACTGCCCTGCCCCCTAACCCAGCCCCACAGAGCCTCCCAGCCTCCATAGCCCCCCAACCCAGCCCCCACAGCCCCTATCCCCTAAGGCAGATCCCACAACCCCGCTGCTCCAGCCCCACAGAGCCCCCCCAGCCTCCATAGCCCCCCAACCCAGCCCCCACAGCCCCTATCCCCTAAGGCAGATCCCACAACCCCGCTGCTCCAGACCCACAGAGCCCCCCTGCCTCCATAGCCCCCCAACCCAGCCCCCACAGCCCCTATCCCCTAAGGCAGATCCCACAACCCCAGTGCTCCAGCCCCACAGAGCCCCCCCCCCCGCCCAGCAGCCCCCAACCTGGCAGAGGGGGGGGTGTCAAATTCAATTTCCAGCCAGGATCCAGAATCTGACCCCAGCGACTTTCCTTAAAAAACGCCGCTCGGCCGGTACCGGAGCCCCAGCCGGACCAGAACAGAACCAGAACCGCCGCTCGGCCGGTACCGGAGCCCCAGCCGGACCAGAACCGGAACCGCCGCTCGGCCGGTACCGGAGCCCCAGCCAGACCAGAACCAGAACCAGAACCGCCGCTCGGCCGGTACCGGAGCCCCAGCCGGACCAGAACCAGAACCAGAACCGCCGCTCGGCCGGTACCGGTGTCCCAGCCGGACCAGAACCAGAACCAGAACCGCCGCTCGGCCGGTACCGGAGCCCCAGCCGGACCAGAACCAGAACCAGAACCGCCGCTCGGCCGGTACCGGAGCCCCAGCCGGACCAGAACCAGAACCAGAACCGCCGCTCGGCCGGTACCGGAGCCCCAGCCGGACCAGAACAAAACCAGAACCGCCGCTCGGCCGGTACCGGAGCCCCAGCCAGACCAGAACCAGAACCAGAACCGCCGCTCGGCCGGTACCGGAGCCCCTGACGGACCAGAACAGAACCAGAACCGCCGCTCGGCCGGTACCGGAGCCCCCGCCGGACCAGAACCAGAACCAGAACCGCCGCTCGGCCGGTACCGGAGCCCCCGCCGGACCAGAACAAAACCAGAACCGCCGCTCGGCCGGTACCGGAGCCCCAGACGGACCAGAACCAGAACCAGAACCGCCGCTCGGCCGGTACCGGAGCCCCAGACGGACCAGAACCAGAACCAGAACCAGAACCGCTGCTCGGCCGGTACCGGAGCCCCAGCCAGACCAGAACCAGAACCAGAACCAGAACCGCCGCTCGGCCGGTACCGGAGCCCCAGCCGGACCAGAACAGAACCAGAACCGCCGCTCGGCCGGTACCGGAGCCCCAGCCGGACCAGAACCAGAACCAGAACCGCCGCTCGGCCGGTACCGGAGCCCCAGCCGGACCAGCACCAGAACCAGAACCGCCGCTCGGCCGGTACCGGAGCCCCAGCCGGACCGGTACCAGAACCAGAACCAGAACCGCCGCTCGGCCGGTACCGGAGCCCCAGCCGGACCGGTACCAGAACCAGAACCGCCGCTCGGCCGGTACCGGTGTCCCAGCCGGACCAGAACCAGAACCAGAACCGCCGCTCGGCCGGTACCGGAGCCCCAGCCGGACCAGCACCAGAACCAGAACCGCCGCTCGGCCGGTACCGGAGCCCCAGCCGGACCAGCACCAGAACGGGCCGCTCGGCCGGTACCGGCCTCCCAGCCAAACTGCTACTATCAACGGTAGTAAAGTGGCACCAGCCGAGGCCCAAGCCGTCCCCGCCCCGCGCCCGGTCAGCATCGGCTCCGTGTGCCCCGAGCCCACCCAGCGCCAGCCCCCCCCCTGCAGGGCCCCCCCCCTGAACCCGAACCCACCCAGATCAGAACCGGGGACCTCAGCACATCCCCCCCCCCTCGCCAGGGACCCATGTCCGCCCCCTCTCTCCTTCCCCCCCCCGGCTCACACTGCCCCCCCCCAAATCCCCTGTCTTCCAGCCCCCCCTACTCAAACCTCCCCCCCCCGGATTCCAATTCCCCCCCTCTCCCCCCTCCAGCCCCCAGCTTGGTCCCCTCCCCAGCCAATCCACTGCCCCCCCCCTCACTGGGTCTCACCCCCCCCGACCCATCACTGCCCCCCCCCCCCGCGGTACCTTGCACCCGAACATCAGGGACAGGGTCCGGTTGCTGCAAATGACTTTGCATTGGCACATGACGGGGGGGAAGCAGCCCAGCTTCCTGAAGGGGGGGGACACGCCGTTCAGCCCCATGGCCCCCCCCCGGCTCCGCAGCGCCCCCTACCGGCCCCTCCCCCCCACGCCGGTGCGGGGAGGGCCCCCCCGCATCCCTCCGCCGCGCCCCCCCCCCCCACTCCAGCCGCCTGGCTCCCTCCTTCCTCCGGGCTCCGAGCCTCTGATCGGTGTCGGTGTCCTTCGAGTGATCTTCCCCCCTCCGGCCGGTCCTCCCCCCCCCCCGGCCTCCTCGGCCCGGCCCGCCCCCTCCCTCCCTCCTCCTTCCCGCCTCCATCCCCGGCCTTCCCCCTCCCCCTCCTTCCCTCCTCGGCCCGGCCCGCCCCCTCCCTTCCTCCTCCCCCCCCCCACAGCCCTCCCCGGACCAGCCAGCCCCCCCTCCTTCCTCCTCCCCCCCCGGCCCTCCCCCTCCTTCCCTCCCTCCTCCTTCCCGCCTCCTTCTCTCCTCGGTCCAGCCCCCCTCCCTTCCTCCTCCCCCCCCCACAGCCCTCCCCGGACCAGCCAGCCCCCCCTCCTCCTTCCCCGGCCCTCCCCCTCCTTCCCTCCTCGGCCCGGCCCCCCTCCCATCCCTCCTCCCCCCCCTTCCCTCCTCGGCCCGGCCCGCCCCCTCCCTTCCTCCTCCTTCCCGCCTCCTTCTCTCCTCGGTCCAGCCCCCCTCCCTTCCTCCTCCCCCCCCACAGCCCTCCCCGGACCAGCCAGCCCCCCCTCCTCCTTCCCCGGCCCTCCCCCTCCTTCCCTCCTCGGTCCAGCCCCCCTCCCTCCCTTCCTCCTCCCCCCCCCACAGCCCTCCCCGGACCAGCCAGCCCCCCCTCCTCCTTCCCCGGCCCTCCCCCTCCTTCCCTCCTCGGCCCGGCCCCCCTCCCTTCCTCCTCCCCCCACAACCCTCCCTCCTCCCGCCAGCTCCCCCTCCTCCTTCCCCGGCCCTCCCCCTCCTTCCCTCCTCGGCCCGGCCCGCCCCCTCCCTCCCTTCCTCCTCCTTCCCTCCTCCCTCCCCGGCCCTCCCCCTCCTTCCCTCCTCGGCCCAGCCCCCCTCCCTTCCTCCTCCCCCCCCAGCCCTCCCTGGTCCAGCCAGCCCTCCTCCGCCCGGCCCGCCCCCTCCTTCCCTCCTCCCCGCAGCCCTCTCCCCCCAGCCCGCCCTCCCCTCCTTCCTCCTCCCCCAGCCCTCCCCCTCCCTGGTCCAGCCCTCCCTCCCTCCTCCCCCAGCCCTCCTTGGCCCAGCCCTCCCCCTCCTCCTTCCTCCCTGCCCCCCAGCCCTCCTCCGTCCAACCTTCCCCCCTCCCCTCACTTCCTCCGTCCCTCCCCTTCCCCATCCCCTCCCTCTTCATCCCTCCATCGCTCCCCCCTCCCTTCCCAGCCCCGCCTGCCAGGGGAGAGCGCCCCCTGCTGAGCCCCCCGCCCCGCTCCCTGCCCCACAGCGCCCCCTAGCGCCGCCCTGGGGCCAGTCCCCTGCCTGCCAGGGGAGAGCGCCCCCTGCTGAGCCCCCCCGCGCCCCGCTTCCTGCCCCACAGCGCCCCCTAGCGCGGCCCTGCAGTCAGAGCGCCCCCTGCCGAGCCCCCCGCCCCGCTCCCTGCCCCACAGCGCCCCCTAGCGCCGCCCTGGGGCCAGCCCACTGCCTGCCAGGGGAGAGCGCCCCCTGCTGAGCTCCCTGCCCCGCTCCCTGCCCCACAGCGCCCCCTAGCGCCGCCCTGGGGCCAGCCCACTGCCTGCCAGGGGAGAGCGCCCCCTGCTGAGCTCCCTGCCCCGCTCCCTGCCCCACAGCGCCCCCTAGCGCCGCCCTGGGACCAGCCCTGCCTGCCGGGGGAGAGCGCCCCCTGCTGAGCCCCCCGCCCCGCTCCCTGCCCCACAGCGCCCCCTAGCGCCGCCCTGGGGCCAATAAATATCATGGTATTTCTATATCTCTGCCAACAGACTATGTTTAGTAAATACATAAACAGACATAATTATGACTCTTTAAAGACTTATATGAATTACACTTCATGGTCGATAGACAGAGAGGGTGTGGGGGGGGGGGATAGATAGATAGATAGAGGGGGTGGAGGGGGATAGATGGGGGGTGGATGGGGATGGACAGATAGACAGACACCCCCTCCCACACACAAAATCCCTCCCACACCCCCAGCCGGAGCCCACACCCCCTCCCGCACCCCAACCCTCTGCCCCAGCCCTGTGAAAGTGAATGACAGAGGAGGGGGGATGGAATAGGTGGTGGGAGGGGCCCCAAGGAAGGGGCGGGGCAAGGGGTTCGGTTTTGTGCAAGTAGGAAATTGGCAAACCCCCCCCCCCCCCGCTAAGCCCACAGCCCCCCAATGCCACATACACAAACAGCATCACACAAGCTCCCACTCCCACTAAGTCAGTGGCGTTAACCGTCAGCCGCACGCTCACCCAGTCAAAGAATCGAGCCCATGGTGAGGGTCCCCCACCCCTATCTCTCTCTGTCATCCCTCCCTGCCAATATCTCCTGCACACTGGGACACACTCACACATATGTACACACACCTCACAACACAATCCCTCACACACACACACAGTTCCAGGTGTGCGCGCACACCCTGCATCACAATCTCACACACACATAATCCCTTCCATGTGTGCACACACACACACCCTGCATCACAATCTCACACACCCACCCTTCCGTGTGTGCACACGCTCTGACAATTCCAGCTGCACACGCAACCACCATCCCAGCTACCCACTCACTGACACCACCCCACGTGCGCACACACACACAGACCCAATCCCCGGTGCACACATACACACCCTGCACCACAACCCCATGCACACTCACACCAACACAAGCTCAGGGATGCATACACCGCATAACACAATTCCTCCTGCACACATACACAACTCATTATTAGACACCCACCCTGACACTCCCACAGACAGAATGTGCATAGACCCCCCCTTCCAGGGCAGGGCACACAACACTCACCCAAGGTAGCACCCCCTCAAGTCATGTCTGAGGACACCTGCCCCTGTATGACCCCCATGCCCCCACAATCTAGAACCAATGGGTGCCCCAAAGTCAGGGTGGGTCCCCATCCCTGGTCTCTCTGGCCACAGGATTAGAACCAGCAACCTATGAATCCATCACCACCAGCCCTTCAAGCCTGACAGAGCCAAAGAAGCCGCTCCACCAACTCTGAGACACTCATAATGCACTTGGCGGAGGCAAAATTACCCATCCCTCCCCCCTACTTAACTAAACTAATCTAAATTGACTCCACACAGTTGCTTAACGGGGGAGCACCTAATTAAACCTGCTTTGTTAACTGGCTACATCAATTCATTCATTAAAGGGTTTGTCTACATGGGAAATTAATCCAGATTAACGGAAGGTGGGAAATGAATTCAGATTAACTGGAAAATAGGTATTTAATCCCAATGAACGGACATTAGAAATTTACTATGGATTAATGGAAGATGGGAATTTAATCCAGATTATGAGAAGGTGGGAATTGAACCCATATAATGGAAGGCGGGAATTGAATCCAGATCAACAGAAAGTGGGAGATGAATCCAGATTAACTGATTGTGGGGATTTAATCCAGATTATCAAATCTGAACTGAGACCTAACTATCAGAGGGTGGGAACTGAATCCATCGGAACGGAAGGTGTGAACTGAATCTGAATGTTCAGAATGTGAGAACTGAATCCAGATTAAAGGAATGTTGGAATTCAATCCAGATTAATAGAAAGTGTGGATTGAATCTGGACCAATGGCAGGCGATGTAACCCATATTTAACCCACATAGACAGAAAGTGGGACAATAATATGGATTATC
Organism: Mauremys mutica; assembly: GCF_020497125.1. Classification (NCBI taxonomy): domain Eukaryota; kingdom Metazoa; phylum Chordata; order Testudines; family Geoemydidae; genus Mauremys; species Mauremys mutica. The sequence continues at coordinate 30,211 of NW_025423161.1, forward strand.
GGAAACTGTGACCTTAATCCGGATTAAGACCCACCCGTGTGGACAAGACCCCCATGAATTTGAATTAGCATAATTCACTTCCAAAGCAGAGGAATTTCCAAATAGAGTGTCCATCTGAGCAGCGACAGCAGACAATTTCCTCCCGTAACCAGGGAGTTAACTAGCACAATCAGAAACAATAAATCATAATCCTGTATTGGGGGAAGTGGTAGACGTGGTATAGCTTGATTTTAGTAAGGTTTTGATAATGTCTCGCGTCACCGTCTCATAAACAAACTAGGGAAATGCAACCTAGATGGAGCTACGATAAGGTGGGTGCAAAACTGGTTGGAAAACCGTTCCCAGAGAGGAGTTTTCAGCGGTTCACGGTCGCGCTGGAAGGGCATCACGAGTGGGGTCCCACAGGGATCGGTTCTGGGTCCGGTTCTGTTCAATATCTTCATCCATGAGTTAGTTAATGGCATAGAGAGCACACTGATAAAGTGTGCGAACGATACCAGGGTGGGAGGGGTTGCAAGTGCTTTGGAGGCTAGGATGAAAATTCAAAATGATCTGGAGAAATGGCCTGAAGAAAATAGGATGAAATTCAATAAGGACAAATGCAAAATACTCTATTTAGGAAGGAGCAATCCGTTGCCCACATACAAAATGGGAAATGACGGCCCAGGAAGGAGCACTGCAGAAAGGGATCTGGGAGTCAGACTGGATCACAAGCAAATTATGAGTCAACAGTGCGAAAAAAATAAGATCATTGCGGGATGCATTAGCAGGAGCGTCATAAGCAAGACACGGGAAGTCATTCTTCCGCGCTGATTAGGCGTCAACTGGAGTCTTGCGGCCAGTTCTGGGTGCCACGTTTCAGGAAAGATGTGGACCCCTTGGAGAAAGCCCAAAGAAGTCTAGAAAACGTGACTCAGACTGTAAGGTCGGAAGGGACCATTATGATCATCTAGTCTGACCTCTGCACGACGCAGGCCGCAGACTCTCACCCACCCACTCCTGGAACAAACCCCTAACCTATGTCTGAGTTATTGAAGTCCTCAAATTGTGGTTTGAAGACCTCAAGCTGAAGAGAATCCTCCAGCCGGTGACCCGTGCCCCACGCTGCGGAGGAAGGCGAAAAAACCTCCAGGGCTTCTGCCAATCTGCCCTGGAGGAAAATTCCTTCCCGACCCCAACTATGGCGATCGGCTAAACCCTGAGCATGTGGGCAAGATTCACCAGCCAGACACCCGGGAAAGAATTCTCTGAAGTAACTCAGATCCCACCCCATCTAACATCCCATCACAGGCCATTGGGCATATTACCTGCTGATAATCAAAGAACAATTAATTGCCAAAATTAGGCCATCCCATCCCCTCCATAAACTTATCAAGCTTAGCCTAAAAGCCAGATATGTCTTTTGCCCCCACTACTCCCCTTGGAAGGCTGTTCCAGAACGTCACTCCTTGGATGGTCAGAAACCTTCGTCTAATTTCAAGTCTAAACTTCCTAGTGTCCATGAGCGATGAGGGAAGGTTTGTTTAGTCTGGAGAAGAGAAGGCGGAGAGGGGACACGAGCACCGTTTTCAAGTCCATCAAAGGTTGTTGCAAGGAGGAGGGAGCCATTCATTTTGGGTCGAAAATGAAACAAGTCAAAACTTTTGGTGAATCAAAAAGTTGGAGAGGAAAAAAAGAACAGTTGGCGTCCGACGTTCCGCTTTTGAGCCGTTGATAATTTTTCGCGTCGTTTTATACATTTCAAACGGAAGGATCTTACGGAGGAGAAAGTCACGCTGGAGCGAAAAAAACCAGAACATTTCAAAAATGGCACGAAACCCTCTGGTCTTTGCAGAGTGTCCGGCCGAATTTTGCTTTTATGTGTATTCGATTGATGCTTTTGCAGATTGGGTAAAATTAATGTATTTACTTGATTTTTTTTTTTGCATAAATGGTTTATATATTTATTTGTATTTTATTTCACGGTTGCCAGTTGTTGTTTTTTTGCCGAACGATTTAATGTTTGCACTTTTTTTGCAGATTTTTTCGTTTATTTTTGGCTACATTTTATTTATGTATCGCTTCTATTTCTGCAGATCTTTTTTACTTTTGCAGAATTTTTTATTTACATTCTTCTTTCACTTTGGCAGACGTTTATTTCTGCCATTGTATTTTTGCAGCGTTTTTTTTAAATTTATTTTATTTCTTTCATGCTCCTTGGACTGATTTTTTTTTCGTTTGTTTGTTTGTTTGTTTTTGCAGAATTTGTTTTATATTTGCAGGTTCATTTGCTTGTTTCGTTGTATTTTTGCGGGTTGTTTCTGCGGCATTTCTGTGTATATATTAGGTTTTGTTTATTTTATTTTTGGCAGACTTTTAATTTCATTTTGTTTTTGCATTTATTCTGCAGACTTAAAAAAAAACACATTTATGTTTTGGCAGGGTTTTGCAGGTTGATTTTATTTCTTTCCCTTTTGCAGAGTCTCCCCACCCCAGAACTTGTGTTAAAGTTGGCTTGTCGTCTTTTAGACGTTTTTCTGCCATCCAAAATAATTCAGCACAATCCAGACACAAAACCACTCAGTGTCACTCAATCTGTATTTTTCATGTGGGGAAAAAACCAACCTTCGTCACTTAAACGCACATAGCTAAATTCCCAGTCAAAATTCGGTTGGGTTGCAAAGGTCATGGTGGATTTGTCATCATAGGCAGGTTTTAAATCAAAGAGTGAAGGGCTTAGGGGGCTGGGGTACGTGACTTAGATTATCAGGATTGGAAGGGACCTCAGGAGATCACCTAGACCAACCCTCTGCTCAAAGCAGGACCAATCCCCAAATGGCCCCCTCAAGGATTGAACTCACAGCCCTGGGTTTAGCAGGCCAATGCTCAAAACCACTTGCAAGGAGAGGCTGAGGGAACTAGGCTGGTTCAGTCTGCAAAAGAGAAGCGTGAGGGGGGATTTGATAGCAGCCTTCAACTACCTGAAGGGGGTTCCAAAGAGGACAGAGCTCGGCTGGTCTCAGTGGTGGCAGATGACAGAACAAGGAGCAATGGTCTCAAGTTGCAGTGGGGGAGGTCTAGGTTGGATATTAGGAAACACTATTTCCCTAGGAGGGTGGTGAAGCACTGGAATGGGTTACCTAGGGAGGTGGTGGAATCTCCATCCTTAGAGGTTTTTAAGGTCAGGCTTGACAAAGCCCTGGCTGGGATGATTTAGTTGGGGATTGGTCTTGCTTTGAGCAGGGGGTTGGACTAGATACCTCCTGAGGTCTCTTCCAACCCTGATCTTCTATGATTCTGTGATTCCTTAAAGATCAGTTTGAGGAATGAATTCATGGAAGTTTTCCTGTGTTATCCAGGAGGGCCGACTTGATCAGAAAGGTCCGTGGAACTTATGACTCGATAAATAATTGATTTGCATTTTTCCTCCCATGAAAAAAAAAACTTTCCTTCATTTCTTCCCACCTCCATGCAGGTCCCATTTCAACACTTCCAAGGGGACAGAATCTAATATGGCAGATTTGTTGGTGCAATTCCTTCTTCAGGCAACTCCTGGAGTTTCATTGGGTTGTAACTTTGAATAATGCTCTTTACCTATTGGGATAGCTCAGTGGTTTGAGCATTGGCCTACTAAACCCAGGCTTGTGAGTTCAATCCTTGAGGGGATCACTCAGGAATCTGGGGCAAACTCAGTACTTGGCCCGGCGCTGCTAGTGAAGGCAGAGGGCTGGACTCAATGACCTTTCGGGGTCCCTTCCAGTTCTATGAGATAGGTACATCTCCATAACTAGACCTTACAGGTATTAACTCACTGCGTGAAGGGGAAATCATCTTCTTCTGTTAAAACTCCCCAGGTGGACGCGCCCCTCCTGAAATCACAATCTATTTTATGTGGCTAGAATTCCTCCACTTTGGAAGTGAAGCAAACAAATGGGCTAATCCAGATTAATTTCCTCCATGTAGACAAAACTTTGTGGAAATGACCTTGGCCCTCGAATGTCTAATTTGCGGCATTAGAATCGAATTGGTCATAGAGTCATTGTAGGGTGACCAGATGTCCAAATTTTATATGAGACAGTCCCGATTTTTGGGTCTTTTTCTTGTATAGGCACCTAGTACCCCTCACCCTCCGTCCTGATTTTTCACATTTGCTGCCTGGTCACCCTAATTCTTTCTGTCCTAGATTTGAAGGCCAGAGAGATCAATACAAATAACTGGGTCAAACGCTGGACACCAGGGCTGAGGATCTGGGCAAAATTATCTCGTTTGTGTTATACAGGAGGTCAGAGTAACGGACTAACGATCCATTGTACTCCGGATATCTATGTATCTATTAACACCAGGAGGAAATCCTATTCCCGTAACTTTCCATCCAACTTCTCCACTGTCATAAAGCAACAGAAGAGGTAGAAAAATTTTCTTTTTTTCCCCCAAACTTTCTTCCACTTTTTTGCCATTAATCCCACGGAAAAGAACGGGTAAGAGATCAAGACAAAATGGGGATTTAACTCCACATTTGGGTAACAAAAAAAATGGACGAAACCCACTCCCCGCAAAGAAATATGTGGAAAAAATTTTTTTTATTTTTTTATTTTTTTGCTCTGGAAAAAAAATTGTTTCCGGTGAAATGGAAAAAAAATATTTACCGGGGGGAAAATTTTGATCATTCCTACGCCAAAAGAGAGTCTCAGCTCTTAACGCGCACACGCCGATTGGAAGAGATAGGTAAATAAATATTGTGAACCCACTACTCCCCATAGGAACCCAGCTCCCCTCTGCTCTAACCCACCAGCCCCCACTCCCCTCACAGAGCCAGGGAGAGAACCCAGGAGTCCTGGCTCCCAGCCTCCCCTGCTCTAACCACCACCCCCTACTCCCCTCCCAGAGCCGGGGAGAGAACCCAGGAGTCCTGGCTCCCAGCCTCCCCTGCTCTAACCACTACCCCCTACTCCCCTCCCAGAGCTGGGAAGGGAACCCAGGAGTCCTGGCTCCCAGCCCCCCCGCTCTAACCCACCAGCCCCCACTCCCCTCCCAGAGCCAGGGAGAGAACCCAGGAGTCCTGGCTCCCAGCCCCCCCTGCTCTAACCACTACTCCCCACAGGTGAGGGATTGAACAGGCGAAAGATGCAGAGGCTGAACAATGTAAGGACACCAGGAGCCTGCCTTTGCCCTGTTTGCTTTGTGAATCTACATTCTGGCAGAAGGACTTCCAACAAGCAGGCCAGGAATACTACCCGAGCAAACCTGGCATCTCTGGACCACCCCGAAAATTTACACAGTTCTTGTGATGACCTCCCCATGCCCAGAAGCCCTATGAGTTAAACGAATTGAGTTCAGAAGCCCAACCCCCGTAAGCTAATTGTTACTTGTAGATCAGTTAGAACCATAGAAGATCAGGGTTGGAAGGGACCTCAGGAGGTATCTAGTCCAACTCCCTGTTCAAAGCAGGACCAATCCCCAACTAAATCATCCCAGCCGGGGCTTTTTCTGACCTTAAAAACCTCCAAGGAAGGAGATTCCACCACCTCCCTAGGGTGCTCATTTCTGAAAGTCCCAGAATGGTTTTTGAAATAAGTGGGTCCAACCAGAGTCAAAACTCTGGGTCCGCTTCGCAGTGATAAAAATTCCACCTACAGAAAGGCCGCTCTCCTTTCAGAGATATTAGCGAGAATGCGTAAGAGAATGCGCTAATGAATATGCAGGTTCATAAGCGAACAGATTGCAAGAATTTTCGGTGGAACACAACACGAAGGCAACCGTGAACGATCGGAAACAGAATACGCCACTAAAGTCTTATAGATAATAAATAGATTACCTAGGGGAGGTGGTGGAATCTCCATCCTTAGAGGTTTTTAAGGTCAGGCTTGACAAAGCCCTGGCTGGGATGATGTAGTTGGGGTTTGGTCCTGCTTTGAGCAGGGGGTTGGACTAGATGACCTCCTGAGGTCCCTTCCAACCCTGATCTTCTGTGATATCAATGCTCAGAGCTTGCAAGAATATTCATTGACGAGGAACCGGATGGGAGGATAAATTGAATGCAATAAGCAACATCGATAATACGCAGCCAAAGGCACGAATGAAGTCAAAAGCGAACAAGCAACGGCATTATCAGTCGAACGGAAAACGAATGCAATATTATCGATAATACCTGGCGGGCTGCGATAATGAATAGGACTGCTAGGTAATAAAAGCAGAACGCAATAAAGGATCGCAAATATTCCGGCATCGTAAATATCGAGCACAAAAAGCAGGAGGGACTAGCCGATAGGAATGCTAATGGAATGCATTCGTTTTCTCAGGAATAAATAGCAGGCTGTAATAATCAATACGAATGCTAATAAACTGCAAGAATATTGAACTAGCATAAAAGCAGAGTACAATCAGAATCAGAGGACTGGAAGGGACCTCGAGAGGTCATCTAGTCCAGTCCCCTGCACCCATGTCAGGACTAAGTATTATCTAGACCACCCCTGACAGGTGTTTGTTCAACCTGCTCTTAAAAATCTCCAGTGATGGAGATGCCACCACCTCACTAGGCAATTTATTCCACTGTTTAACCACCCTGACGGGAAGTTTTTCCTAATGTCCAACCTAAACCGCCCTGGCTGCAATTGAAACCCATTGCTTCTTGTCCTGTCCTGAGACGTTAAGGAGAACAATTGACCTCCCTCCTTGCAACAACCTTTTACGGACTTGAAAACGGTGATCATGGCCCCTCTCGGTCTTCTCTTCTCCAGACTCAACAAACCCACATTTTTCAATCGTCCCTCGGCGCTCACGTTTTCTAGACCTTCCGTCCATTCGGTTGCTCTTCTCTGAGCTTTCTCCAATGTGTCCCCCTCTTTCCTGAAACGTGCCGCCCAGAAATGGACACAATCCTCCAGTGGAGGCCTAACCGGCGCGGAGTAGAGCGGAATAAACGATCATAAAATGTGATAATAAATATTGATGGTAAATAACAGGATGCAATAATCGATATGAATGCTAATAATAGATTGCAAGAATATTAAATATAGGAAAACTGAATGATCAGACACAGGAGGAGTTGATCCAGACTGTGAGGAAGATCACTGAGGTGAGCAAATCCGCTGATAAGCAGAGGACCCACCAAGGTAGAGGAGGAACTTTGTCACAATATGAACACCAATAAATAACAGATTGAAAGAATATGAAAGTCGATAATGCACTAGTAAATAAATGACAATAGAATGCACTGAGAGATATTATTGATCATGAATAGCAACCTGCACCTATAAATATTAACAAGGATAGGGAAGAAAGCTCGGCGAAATATTTTGGCTCAACATCTTTCTGCCAAAAGTACCGACGGCGCAACGCCGAAACGGTTCGAAAATTCCCGTCGGCTTCGCTGGACGGTCTCAGAAAGAAAAGGCAGCTCGTTCCCAGGACGTTGAAAGACGTCAATTTTTCACTTTTTTTTCCAAATGTTTTAATGGCAATTTAAAAATTAAAAAAAACTCTTGCAAATCGAATCATTTCGACCAAAAAAAATCCAAAACCCGTTTTTCAATCCGCTGAAAATTTGGAGGCGTTTCAAAAAAAAAATGGTTGACTTTTCAGAATTTGCAGCAAACCCCCCAAAATCCTCTGTTTGCCTGATTCTGGAGGAGAATATAGGGCTGGAAGAGACCCTGAGGCCAGTTCCCGCTATCACAGTAATTTCATCTCGCAAATAACCTGATCAAACTCCATCTTCATAGAATCATAGAAGATCAGGGTTGGAAGGGACCTCAGGAGGTATCTAGTCCAACCCCCTGCTCAAAGCAGGACCAACCCCCAACTAAATCATCCCAGCCAGGGCTTTGTCAAGCCTGACCTTAAAAACCTCTAAGGAAGGAGATTCCACCACCTCCCTAGGGAACCCATTCCAGTGCTTCACCACCCTCCTCGTGAAATAGTGTTTCCTAATATCCAACCTAGACCTCCCCCTACTGCAACCTGAGACCATTGCTCCTTGTTCTGTCATCTTCTACCACCGAGAACAGCCGAGCTCCATCCTCTTTGGAACCCCCCTTCAGGTAGTTGAAAGCAGCTATCAAATCCCCCCTCATTCTTCTCTTCTGCAGGCTAAACAATCCCAGTTCCCTCAGCCTCTCCTCGTAAGTCATGTGCTCCAAGCCCCCGATCATCCCACAATAACCTGATCAAACTCCATCTTCAAACGACTTTGTACGGCGATCGGAACGCTTTAACGCAGTGGTTTTCAACCGGGGGGGGGACAGAGGTGTCCCAGTGGGGCCATCAACTTCTCTAGGTGCGTGCCTAGTTTTACAACGGGCGACGGAAAAGCCACCGGCGAAGTCGGTACAAACTACAATTTCACACCACGATTTGTTTATACGGCTCTGCAGGCGATACGCTGACCGGTACGGACAACATTTCTATTCCCGTGGATTTGTTTTACGACATGGTCAAAATGCCATTTTTCAGTCATGGTGCGCCGTGTGCTTTTAGGTCCGATTTTGTAGGCGCGGCGTTTTTAAGGGAGGCGAGACTTGGTGGTACGCAAGGAAATCAGCCTCCCGAAAAGGGGACGGGCGTCTGCAGAAAGTCAGACCCAGCAAACCCTCCCTTCTCGGAGGTTTACAAATCTTCTTCTCGCTTCCAGCCTCACTGATATCAATCCCGTTCGGCCCATTCTGCTATTGCCAAGCGTAAATATTAACCACCACCCTAAATATTATTGATCGTCAAAAGCAGCTAGCCCCAGGTAGTATCATTTTCTGCACGGCAGGGAATGCTCTAATAAACAGAATGCAGGAATAAATATGATGAATAATCAACCGGAGAACGAAACCGCGATTAATAGTAGAGGTCTGTCGCGTCTTACGCGCGTTTAACACGCGCGATTTCAGCTTGACGCCGTCGGCAAAACCAAACCAAAAATAAGAAAAAGAACAATTTTAACACCGTGCCTGTAGTGCGGGCGATTCCACCTGCCTTTCAACGCAATGTAATTTTGACTGTACGCGGTTTTCGCTTTACGCGCTGACCGTGTAGATAAATTTGGCAATTAATTGATCTTTGATTATTAGCAGGTAAATAGGCCCAATGGCTGGTGATGGGATGTTAGATGGGATCTGAGTTACTACAGAGAATTCTTTCCTGGGTGCTGGCTGGTGAGTCTTGCCCACGTGCTCAGGGTTTAGCCGATCGCCATAGTTGGGATCAGGAAGGAATTTTCCTCCAGGGCAGATTGGCAGAGGCCCTGGGGGGTTTTCGCCTTCCTCTGCAGCGTGGGGCAGGGGTCACTGGCTGGAGGATTCTCTGAGGTCTTCAAACCACGATTTGAGGACTTTAATAACTCAGACACAGGTTAGGGGTTTGGTACAGGAGTGGGTGGGTGAGATTCTGGGGCCAGGAGGTCAGACTGGATGATCATAATGGTCCCTTCTGACCTTAAAAGTCTATGAGTCTATATGACTTTGCATTGTGCCTCTTCATATAACCTCGTAGTGGATCCACCCATGCGTGACCTCATATACCAAAGCCTCATCTACCACTTTGGTATATGGAAACTGTGCATCAAAGCCTCGTGTAGAAATGTTGCATTGCCCTTGGGATAATGTTACAGCCCCTAAGGATAGAATCAGAGAGAAGAAAAATGTCTTTTTGCGAGCAGTAGAACAAGATCTCCCCCCCGCAACTCCCTTAATTGACTGAACGAGGTGTGACTGAGGGAGGCGTGGAAGGCGGCACCTCCAGACAGCCGCACCCCTTGCAGAGGGGCTGGGAGCCAGACCCCAGGACAGTAAAACGTGTCCAGTGGGCTCGTTAAAGAGGAGCAGACACCCTGCCGGCCTCGGGGGTGAGAAGCCAGCACCTTCCTTTGGAAACACCCTCTGTGGGACAACTCCCCCCAGAAGGAAGCAGCACATAGGACCAGCGGAGACAGATTTTGGAGCGGGTGCAGCTTCGCAGGAGAGGGAAGCAGCGATAAAGGCAAGCTGTCTTGCAGAGGACCCCGGGTCTCGGCTTGTCCACATGGGAGCATCGATCCGGATCGGCAGAGGCCCGGCTCCACCCATCTAACTTCGCGTACGACAACCGCGGAACGCAACCTCCGCGTCTCGGCCCGAGCCAACGAGCAGAAGGCAACCGTGGCGCGATGGAGGCGGCGGCGACGGTCGTTATTACTGCGAATCCCGCGCAGAAGCCCATCATCGCTAGCGTTCGCGATACGCAACGGAGCGGCAAAGGGACTCGTGCAATCGGGCGGATATAGAACGAAACCATGAACAGGAATGACTGTCCATCGCAGAGCCAACGGCAGAATGTATGAAGTATTAATTGCGATAAATACGTGATGATAAACAGCAGAAGGCTGTTCTTAATGGTGATACAGAGACGGCGGTACCGTTAATCAATAGAAATCAATAATAATGATTGATAAATAGCAGCATTTACTAAAACCAACCTGTGGCTCCGGAGGTTAATATGCGGCTCCTTGTACAGGCACCGACTGCGGGGCTGGGGAGGGGGGGTGCCTCCTGCTCTGCCCCCACTCCACCCCTTCCTCTCAGCCTGCCGGGGCCTCGGTCCTCCCCGCACCAGAGCCTCCTGCACGCCGTGAAACAGCTGATCGGGAGGCGTTGATCGGCGGGGCTGCCGGTGCTGGGATGCTCCGGGAGTCGGGCAGGGGGAGCTAATGGGGGGGGGGGGGCTCCCTGACGTATTCCTGTGGCTCTTTGGCAATGGTCATTGGTAAATCCTGCCTCCGTCTCAGGCTCAGGTTGGCCGCCCCCGGATTAAAACATGATCAATAGCGGAATGCGGTCAGTATTCATTCTAACCACTAGACGGCTCGAAAAATGGTTGGTAAAAAACGAGCAGAAATCAGCCAAGTATTATCCACACCAAATAACCGGATGCACAAATTATTATAAACAGAAGGGACTAAGACGTATTAATTATAATCAATAGGCTCTGATAAATATTGATCCTAACTAGCGGAGTTCAGGCAAATGTTATCCCGGAGAAATAACCGGATGCACAAATTATTATAAACAGAAGGGAATAAGAAGTATTAATTATCATCAATAGACTATGATAACGATTGATAGGAAGTAGCGGAATTCGGTCAAGTGTTAGCCATAAGAAATAACCGAATGCAATTAGAAGTATTAATTATAATCAATAGACTATAATAATTATTGATAATAACTAGCGGAATTCGGGAAAATGTTATCCCTAAGAAATAACCGAATGCAAACATTATTATAAACAGAAGGGACTGATAAGTATTAATTATAATCAATAGACTATGATAATTATTTATAGGAACTAGCGGAATTCGGGAAAACGTTATGCCTAAGAAATAACCGAATGCAAAACTTATTATAAACGGAAGAGACTAATAAATATTAATTATAATCAATAGACGCTGATAATTATCGATAGGAACTAGCAGAATTCGGGAAAACGTTACCCCTAAGAAATAACCGAATGCAAAAATTATTATAAACAGAAGAGACTGATAAGTATTAATTATAATCAATAGACGATGATAATTATCGATAGGAACTAGCGGAATTCGGGAAAACGTTACCCCTAAGAAATAACCGAATGCAAAAATTATTATAAACAGAAGAGACTGATAAGTATTAATTATAATCAATAGACGATGATAATTATCGATAGGAACGAGCGGAATTCGGGAAAACGTTACCCCTAAGAAATAACCGAATGCAAAAATTATTATAAACAGAAGAGACTGATAAGTATTAATTATAATCAATAGACGATGATAATTATCGATAGGAACTAGAGGAATTCGGGAAAACGTTACCCCTAAGAAATAACCGAATGCAATCATTATTAGAAACAGAAAGCAATCCTGGCTATTCACGATCACAAATAAGAAGCTATCTTATTTATTGATATTTCGTTCAGCAAAACTGTTATCGACGGCCGCGCGCCACGCGTTAAGGCCGGTGAGCAACAACGAACAGGGGAAGGGACGAATCGATACGCCGGCTCCCCGAAAGCAGAACGGCAACCCTAAATCGCCGATCCTAGCAAAACACGGGGCGCGGCGTGGCCCACGCCCGACGGCGGGCGTTCGGCTCGCTGATCCCAACCAGCAAGGCCGCCGCCCGGCACGGGGCCCTCGTTACGCCATCGGGGCCGGGCTAGGATTCGGCGCAGACCGCCCAGGGGGCCAGGCGGGATCTGGGGGGGGGGGGGGGATCGGCCCCGGAGCCGAGCGGGTCCAGGATAGGGTGACCGGTTACGAGGGTGACGAATCGGGGCCGGGCGGGCGTCGGGGCGGGCGGGGGGGGAAATAGGCGCCTATATCAGACGAAGCCCCCGACGGCGGGACGGTCCCTATAATATCCGGACCTCTGGTGACCCTAGTTCAGTAGGGTCCCAATAAGGGACGCTGCAAAGGATTCTGGGAGCCAAAGGGGCAGGGTGACGGGGGAGGGGGGGTTGGGGTGACCTGAACACAGTCTTGTCCTCCCCCCACCCCGAGAAATCTGCCCCCCCCGATATTGACCGATGAAATATAATGACTGCAAGCCCTCCAATACAGACCCACACAGTATATGGACTCCCCCTCAGTGCTGGGGTCTCCTGGGGGCTGGGGTATAATGGGGGGGGTCCTGGGGGCTGGGGTATAATGGGGGGGTCCTTGGGGCTGGGGTATAATGGGGGGGTGCCAATGCAAAGCCTAGAGTCTCTGCGGGGAAAGGAGGGGAATCGGGGTGGGGGGGCGGGGGCAGGATACAGGAGGGACATGGGGGGGGGTCAGGGACACAGCAGGGGGGGGCGGGATGGAGCCAGGGGAAGCCGGGGGGGGATGGAGCCGGGGGGGAGCCGGGGGGGGGCGGGATCCAGCAGGGGGAAGCCGGGGGGGGGATGGCGCCGGGGGGGAGCCGGGGGGGGGCGGGATACAGCAGGGGGAAGCAGGGGGGTGGTGGGAAGGAGCCAGGGGGAGACGGGGGGGCGGCATGCAGCAGGAGGGGACCCGAGGGGGGGCCGGGATCCAGCAGGGGGAAGCCGGGGGGGGGTGGGATGGAGCCAGGGGGAGGGGGGGGGGGCGGGAATGAGCCGGGGGGGAGCCGGGGGGGGGCGGGATCCAGCAGGGGGAAGCCGGGGGGGGGTGGGAGGGCGCCCGGGGGAGCTGGGGGGGGGCCGGGATACAGCAGGGGTGAGGCGGGGGGGCGGGATACAGCAGGGGGGAGCCGGGGGGGGGCGGGATACAGCCGGGGGGAGGCGGGGGGGGCGGGATCCAGCAGGGGGAAGCCGGGGGGGCGGGATGCAGCAGCGGGGAGGCGGGGGGGGGATACAGCAGGCGGGGGGGGGGGCAGAGACGCCGCAGTCACGTCCCGTTGCTGGGTTTTCCTCGCCCGCGTCCCTCCCCCGCTCAGCCCCGCCCCGCCGCAAACCCGGGACCCCCCCTCCCGCAGCGCCCGCGGAGCAACCCCCCCCCCCCCCAAAAAACCAGCGCAGTCCCGGCGGCGGCGGCGGCGGGGGGGGGGGGTCTCCTCGTGCAGCCCCGGATGCTGCCCCCCCCCCCCGCAAAACCTGTTGCCATCAGATGCAGGGCGATGGAGCGGGGGGGGGGGTGCTGAGATGTGAGGGGGGGGGAGAGAGATGCCACCTACCACACAGAGACACATGGATGACAGCTTGGTCCGGCCCTTCATGAGAGCAGCTGGGGGGGGGGGGAAGGTGGCGTGGGGGGGGCGGCCGGCGTGGGGGGGGGGCGCGGCCGGCGTGGGGGGGGGCGGCCGATCACGACAGCTGGAGGGAAGCGTGAAAGGGCGGGGGAGGGAGTTGTGGGGGGGGGCGATGCAGCGCACACGCATGTGTGTGTGTGTTTCACACAGCGCCCCCCCCCGCACACCCCCACACCCCCCAGGCTGCCCCAGCAGGGGGCGCTGTGGGGAATGGGGGGGGCAGGACTCCCTGGGGGGTGGCATCAAGGTGGGAGGGGGGCCATGGGGGGGGCTTTTCAGGGGGAGACAAGGGAGGGTCTATGGGGTGGGTAGGGGAGCGGGGGGGTCTCAGAAGGGGGTGCGGGGTCGGGGGAAGGGTCTCCATCGTGTGGGGGGGGAAGCTCTGGGGGTCTCTAAGGCCGGGGGGGGTGCTGGGGAGCTGGGAGGGGTGTCTGGGGAAGGAGATGGGGGCAGTGATTGGGGTCTCTGGGGACGGAGGGCGGGGGTCAGGGGATCTGGGGGTCTCTGGGGACGGAAGGCGGGGGTCAGGGGATCTGGGGGGGTTCGGGGGAGGGAGTTTGGGGGCAGGGGATCTGGGGGGCTCAGGGGGAGGGATTTTGGGGGGCAGGGGACCTGGGGGGCCCAGGGGAGGGAGTTTGGGGGCAGAGACTGGGGGCGGGGGTCTCCTGTGGGGTGGGATCCATCTCCTTTGCTCCCTCTCCGCGCCCCCCCCCACCTCCTCCATCCCTGCCTCACCATCTGCCGGTCGCTTAGCAACCAAGCCATGGGGGCCCTGGGGTTGTCATGGCGACCGGCTCCGGAGTGCTGGCGATGGGGGGGGTGAGCATATGGGGGGGCTGAAGATCGGAGGGGGAAATGGGGTGTAGGGAGAAGGGAGGGGGACATGCCGGGAGGAGGAGGAGGAGGGGTGGAGATGGGAAGCAAAGGGGGGTGAATTGTGGCTAAGGGAAAGGGAGGGTCAGACGCCCCCCGCCCCAGAGGTGGGCGCATCTCAGCGCCGGGCGAGGGGTCCCTGGGTCACCGGCCGCCCCGCCCCAGAGGTGGGCGCATCTCAGCGCCGGGCGAGGGGTCTCTGGGTCCCCGGCCGCCCCGCCCCAGAGGTGGCTGCATCTCAGCACCGGGCGAGGGGTCCCTGGGTAACCAGCCGCCCCGCCCCAGAGCTGGCTGCATCTCAGCGCCGGGCGAGGGGTCCCCGGGTAACCGGCCGCCCCGCCCCAGAGGTGGGTGCATCTCAGCGCCGGGCGAGGGGTCCCTGGGTAACCAGCCGCCCTGCCCCAGAGGTGGGCGCATCTCAATATGCTTAGGTAGCTGCCAAGTCAGGTAATTGGCAAATACTGACCCCTGCGGTGCGCGCACACACACACACACACACACACACACACACACACACACCTCCCCAAGGTCTGCTCGGCCTGGGCCCGGCAGGAGCCTCAGACAGTCACTGACCTGGAGAATTTTTACTTTCATTAGGAAACGACCTAAAACAAATCCAACCGAGCTCAGGGCCCCATCGCGCCGGACACCGTGTGGGGCAGCCCCCCACATCCCAGAGCTGGCAGGTGACCCACAGTTGGGCAGAGCTCGGGGGGGGGCAGAGCTGGGCTGGCAGGGGCTGTGGGTCGGGAGTGAGAGGCACCGGTAGGGCTGGGGGGGGGGGGCCACCGGCAGCTGCCTCCCCCTGGAGGTCTCTCCCCCCCACATTGTGTGGCTCACTGTCACTCACTTCCGGTGTGTCACACGCTCGCTCCCACGCGCCTCGGGGGAAGAGTGTGACTCGGGGAGTGAGAGAGAGAGAGAGACAGCCTCATACACACACACACACAGAGCCCAGCACACTCAGCCTGACACACACACACGACCGCATAGACCAACACACACACACACACTGACACACACCCAGACACAGACAGCGTAGCACACACACACACACAGCCAGACACACACAAACTCACATTGACACACACCCAGACACAGACAGCCTCACACACACAGCCCAGCGCGCGCACACACACACCCTCACATTGACACATAGTCCGACACACACGCAGACATAGCCAGACACACTCACAACCAGACACATACAACTTCACACACAGCCCCCCCACACACACAACCTCACATTGACACACAGCCAGACACATACAACTTCACACACAGCCCACACACACACACAGCCCAACACACACACACACAACCTCACATTGACACAGCTTCACACACAGCCCGACACACACACAACTCACAGAGCCAGACACACACAACATCACATTGACACACAATCACACACACAGCCTCACACACACACCTCACACTGACACACAGTCTGACACACACACACACACTCAGCCTCCCCCCCCACAGAATCTCACATTGACACACAGCCAACCTCACACACACAGAGCCACACATGGCTACACGCGCAAACACACACAGAACCTCACACCAACACCCAGAGACACACACACAACCTCACACTGATCCACGCACACACACTCCGACACATGGACAGACACAGCTGGCTTGTATCACATACTCAGTGTCATCGCGTCTCTCTTGCACACACGTGTTCATGTGCACTTGTGTCAGACACTCCAACAGCGTGTCATACACCACACCCCCACAACTCCCCCTTTACTGCTTTAAACTTCACTGCCAGACCCACAAGCCTGCCCCACTCCCACCCCGACGGGCACAGAACCAGAACCAGGCCCCACATCAGAACTCCCTGCCAGCAGAACCACCATCAAAGTGAGAACCCAATCCTGAACCGGGACCGGAACCGGCCTCAGACCCAGAACTGGCACCAGAACCGAGACCAGAACCGGCTTCAGACCCAGAACCGAGACCGGAACCGGCCTCAGACCCAGAACTGGCACCAGACCCAGAACCGAGACCAGAACCGGCACCAGACCCAGAACCGAGACCAGAACCAGAACCGAGACCAGAACTGGCCTCAGACCCAGAACCGAGACCAGAACTAGCACCAGACCCAGAACCGAGACCAGAACCAGCACCAGAACCTGCCTCAGACCGAGAACCAGCCTCAGACCCAGAACTGGCACCAGACCCAGAACCGAGACCAGAACCGGCCTTAGACCCAGAACCGAGACCAGAACCAGCACCAGAACTGGCACCAGACCCAGAACCAAGACCAGAACCGGCCTCAGACCCAGAACCAGCCTCAGACCCAGAACTGGCACCAGACCCAGAACCAAGACCAGAACCGGCCTCAGACCCAGAACTGGCACCAGAACTGAGACCAGAAATGGCACCAGATCCAGAACCAAGACCAGAACTGGCCTCAGACCCAGAACCGAGACCAGAACCAGCACCAGACCCAGAACCGGCCTCAGAGCCAGAATTGACACCAGAACTGGTCTCAGACCCATAACCGGCACCAGAACCAGCCTCAGACCGAGAACCGAGACCAGAACCGGCCTCAGACCCAGAACCGGCACCAGAGGGGGGCGAAGCACTGGAATGGGTTCCCTAGGGAAGTGGTGGAATCTCCTTCCTTAGAGGTGTTTAAGGTCAGGCTTGACAAAGCCCTGGCTGGGATGATTTAGTTGGGGGTTGGACTAGACACCTCCTGAGGTCCCTTCCAACCCTGATCTTCTATGATTCTGTGAACCAAGACCAGAACCAGCCTCAGACCCAGAACTGGTGCCAAAACTGGCCTCAGACCCAGAACCGGCACCAGAACCGGCCTCAGACCCAGAACTGAGACCAGAACCAGCCTGAGACCCAGATCCGAGATCACAACCAGCCTCAGACCCAGCAGCGGTGCTAAAACTGGCCTCGGACCCAGATCCGAGACCAGAACCAGCCTCAGACCCAGATCCGGTACCAGGATGTAAACCAGACCAGAACCTAATCTCGATGCCAGGACTGATCCCAGAGCCTGAAGCAGAACCCATATCAGAAGCTGATCCAGAATCAGAACCTGCACCTGTATGAGAACTTGAACCACATCTAGAAACAGCGGGAGACCTTGAGTCTGACCCATATTGGACCCAGAACCAGGATCTAACCCGGAACCAGCGCCAGAACCGATACCAGACCTGGACCCCGAACCCGTATCAGACCCAGAACTGGGATCAGACCCAGAACCAGCGCCAGAACCGATACCAGACCTTGCCCCAAACCCGTTTGAGACCGAGAACCGGGATCTAACCCAGAACCGATGCCAGACCTTGACCCCAAACCCGTATCAGACCCAGAACCGGGATCAGACCCAGAACCAGTGCCAGAACCGATACCAGACCTGGACCCCGAACCCGTATCAGACCCAGAACCAGGCTCTGCTCCAGACCCGATGCCTGGATCCAACCCAAACCACGGCTGAAGACCCCAATAACCTCTCGCTCCCTCCCCTGCCGATTCGGCTGCAGGCCCTGAACTTCCCCCTCCCACCACCAGGGGGTCCCCCTCCAGGGCAGCCATATTGGGGGGGGGTCCCCCCAGCATAGCCTGAGCCCCTCCCGTGCCGACCCCCCCCCCCCAATATGGGGCTCAGTATAATGGTGCAGCCCTGGAGCAAGGAATGAACCTCCACAGCCCCTCGTGTACGCCCCCCTCCCCCGGGCTGAGCATAATGGGGGGCCGGGGGGCACCCTACGGCGCAGGGCTGGCGAGAAAGAGAAGGCGGCTGCGGGGAAGGAAACGAGGTCACGCCGCAGCATCACCCGGGGCTGGGGAATCTGCCCCCCCCACCCACCCAGCCACGCGTGTCCCCTCTGTGGCTCCGTCCGCCGGCCTGTCCGGCCGCGCGTCCAGACGCTTCCCTCCATCCAGCCGTGCCCATCCATCCATCCGTCCGGCTGTCCGTCCATCCACACCCCTCCGTCGGTCTGTACTCATCCCTCCATCCAGCCGCGCCCATCCATCCATCTGTCCGTCTGTGCATCCAGCTGTGCCCCTCCAACCATCCGTCCGGCTGTCCGTCCATCCACACCCCTCCGTCGGTCTGTACTCATCCCTCCATCCAGCCGCGCCCATCCATCCATCTGTCCGTCTGTGCATCCAGCTGTGCCCCTCCAACCATCCGTCCGGCTGTCCATCCATCCACACCCCTCCATCGGTCTGTACTCATCCCTCCATCCATCCATCCGTCCGGCTGTCCGTCCATCCACACCCCTCCGTCGGTCTGTACTCATCCCTCCGTCCATCCCTCCATCCAGCCGTGCCCCTCTGTCCAGCCGTCCGGCTGTCCGTCCATCCACACCCCTCCGTCGGTCTGTACTCATCCCTCCATCCATCCCTCCATCCAGCCGTGCCCCTCTGTCCAGCCGTCCGGCTGTCCATCCATCCACACCCCTCCATCGGTCTGTACTCATCCCTCCATCCATCCATCCGTCCGGCTGTCCGTCCATCCACACCCCTCCATCGGTCTGTACTCATCCCTCCATCCGTCCGGCTGTCCGTCCAGCCATGCTCGTCCATCTGCCCGTCCATCTGCGCCCCTCCATCGGTCTGTACTCATCCCTCCATCCATCTGTCCGTCTGTCCGTCCATCCGTACCCCTCCATCCACCTGTACTCATCCTTCCATCCATCCACAACCCTCCATCCGTCCTTCTGTCTGTCCATCCACGCCCCTCCGTCGGTCTGTACTCATCCCTCCATCCATCCGCACCCCTCCATCCATCCGTCCATCCGTCCGTCTGTACTCATCCCTCCATCCATCCTTCCGTCCTTCCACCCATACTGATCCCTCCACTCGTCTGTACACATCCATCCTTCCATCTGTCCATCCCTCCATTCGCGCTCGTCCATCCATCCACCCATATGCATCCCCTCTGTCCATCTGTACACATCCATCCCTCCGTCCATCCCTCCACCCATACACATCTCCTCCATCCATCTGTACGCATCCATCCATCCCTCCCTCCATCCATCCTTCCATCCACATCCCTCCATCCCCCCTTCTGTCCATCCACCCATACACACCCCTCCGCCCATACCTACATCTGTCCATCCATACCCTTCCGTCCGTCCATCCATCCATCCACCTATACCCATCCCTCCATCTGCACCCCATGCGTCCATACGCATCCCTGCATCCATCCATCTATCTGCACCCTTTCGTCCGTACGCATCCGTCCTTCTGTCCGTCCATCCATCCATCCATCCACCCATACGCATCCCTCCATCTGCACCCCATGCGTCCATACGCATCCGTCCGTCCACCCATACGCATCTCTCCGTCCGTCTGTACACATCCCCCCTTCTGTCCATCCACCCATACACACCCCTCCATCTGTCCTTCCATCCATCCACCCGTATGCATCCCTCCACCCGTCTATATGCATCCCTCCATTCATCCTTCCATCCACACCCCTCCATCCCCCCTTCTGTCCATCCGCCCATACACGCCCCTCCGTCCATCCCTCCATCCATCCTTCCATCTGTCCATCCATACCCTTCCGTCCGTCCATTCATCCGTCCGTCCACCCATGAGCATCCCTCCATCAGTGCCCCATGTGTCCGTACGCATCCCTCCATCCGTCCTTCCATCCGTCCACCCTACTCATCCCTCCGTCTATCCACCCATACGCACTCCCTCCATCCATCCTTCCGTCTGTCCACCCATACCCATCCCTCCGTCCATCTGTATGCATCCCTCCATCTGTCCCTCCATCTGCGCCCTTCCATCCGTCTTTACTCATCCGGCCTCCCATCCGTGGCCCCTCGGTCCATCCACCTGTACGCATCCCTCCATCCATCCGCCCTTCCGTCTGTCCGTCCATCCATCCCCCTCCCTCCAGCCGTATGCACCCTCCGTCCATCTACGTCCATCCACCCACCCACGCACCCCCCGATCTATCCCGCCCGATACGCCTTTTCATTCCTCCAACTCGACCCACCCCTCGATCTCTCTCTGCCCATCCCCACACCCCCCCCCCCGCCCCTCTACCCCATCCATCCCTTTCGCTATCCGAAATCCTGGCGCGCTACTGCCCCCGCTGGCCGGGAGGGGGCGTAACCATCTGGGGCAGAGCATTTCTGTGAGCAGCCTGGCGCCCCACAGGGCCAGCCCCATGCCAGGGGAGAGCGCCCCCTGCTAAGCCCCCCGCCCTGCTCCCTGCCCCACAGCGCCCCCTAGCGCCGCCCTGGGGCCAGCCCTGCCTGCCAGGGGAGAGCGCCCCCTGCTGAGCCCCCGCCCCGCTTCCTGGCCCACAGCGCCCCCTAGTGCCGCCCTGGGGCCAGCCCTGCCTGCCAGGGGAGAGCGCCCCCTGCTGAGTCCCCTGCCCCACTCCTTGCCCCACAGCGCCCCCTAGCGCCGCCCTGGGGCCAGCCCTGCCTGCCAGGGGAGAGCGCCCCCTGCTGAGCCCCCGCCCCGCTCCCTGCCCCACAGCGCCCCCTAGCGCCGCCCTGGGGCCAGCCCCCTGCCTGCCAGGGGAGAGCGCCCCCTGCTGAGCCCCTGCCCCACTCCCTGCCCCACAGCGCCCCCTAGCGCCGCCCTGGGGCCAGCCCCACCTGCCAGGGGAGAGCGCCCCCAGCTGAGCCCCCGTCCTGCTCCCTGCCCCACAGCGCCCCCTAGCGCCGCCCTGGGGCCAGCCCTGCCTGTCAGGGGAGAGCGCCCCCTGCTGAGCTCCCTGCCCCGCTCCCTGCCCCACAGCGCCCCCTAGCGCCGCTCTGGGGCCAGCCCTGCCTGCCAGGGGAGAGCGCCCCCTGCCGAGCCCCCCGCCCCGCTCCCTGCCCCACAGCGCCCCCTAGTGCCACCCTGGGGCCAGCCCTGCCTGCCAGGGGAGAGCGCCCCCTGCTGAGCCCCCGGCCCCGCTCCCTGCCCCACAGCGCCCCCTAGCGCCGCCCTGGGGCTAGTGCCACCTGCCGAGCTCCCCATCCTGCTCCCTGCCCCACAGCGCCCCCTAGCGCCGCCCTGGGGCCAGCCCTGCCTGTCAGGGGAGAGCGCCCCCTGCTGAGCCCCTGCCCCACTCCCTGCCCCACAGCGCCCCCTAGCGCCGCTCTGGGGCCAGCCCTGCCTGCCAGGGGAGAGCGCCCCCTGCCGAGCCCCCCGCCCCCGATCTTTGGCGGGGGATGGGGGCGCCGCGGGCCGAGGATCATGGGAAGGCAGCCGCACTTTCCTTAAATAATTCCTCCATCAAGAGCGATGGAACCAGTTATCCCCGGTTGCCATGGCAGCGCTGACACAGAGATGGATGACGGAAGTCGGGGGGGGGGGTGTTTCAGGCATGGGGGGGAGTGGGGGCGATGGGGGGGGACGGGGAAGAACGGATCGTGAAAGGGGAGAGAGGGAAACTGAGAGCAGGGCCCAGATCCCCCCCCCCCGAGCGAGATCGGGCCCCCCCCCCAGACACACAGTGAAGGGGGAGGAACCCAGGTGTCCTGACCACCACCACCACCCCCCGCCCCAGCCTGTATCTCTCACCGCTGGGCCGCTCTGCCAGGCGAGCAAAGCCACCGGGTAGGAAACGTCTGGCTCGGGTACACTGAGGCACAGGGGTCCCGTCAGCATCTAGGGTGAAATGGGGCAGCATGAGCAGGAGGGGGTCAGTGCAGGGGGGGGGTTGTTTGAGGCCCAGTGTGAAGCTGGAGGGCAAGGGTGGGGGCTCGGGTCCGGAGAGAGATTTTAGGGTCAAGGTTAAAGGTCAGAGCTCCGGTTCGGGGTTAGACGGAGATTTTAGGGGTAGGGGTGGGGGTGGGGTGGAGTCAGCGGTCCGGGTTTGGGGTGAGATTTAGGGTCGGGGTGGGGGTGAGGTCAGAGGTTGGGGTGAGATTTAGGGTCAGGGTGGGGTGGGTCAGAGGTCAGCTTTTGGGGTGAGATTTAGGGTTGGGGTGGGGTCAGAGGTGTGGGTTTGGGGCAAGGTTTGGGATGAGATTTAGGGTCGGGGAGGTCAGAGGTGGTGGTGGGGTCAGAGGTCTGGGGTGAGATTTAGGGTCAGGGTGGGGTTAGAGGTCTGGGTTTGGGGTGATATTTAGGTTCAGGGGTGGGGGGTCAGAGGTCCGGGTTTGGGGTGATATTTAGGGTCAGGGGTGGCGGGTCAGAGGTCTGGGTTGGGGGTGAGATTTAGGATCAGGTGGGGTTAGTGGTCTGGGTTTGGGGTGAGATTTAGGGATGGGGGGGTCAGAGGTCTGGGTTGGGGTGAGATTTAAGGTCAGGTGGGGTTAGAGGTCTGGGTTTGGGGTGAGATTTAGGATCAGGTGGGGTTAGTGGTCTGGGTTTGGGGTGATATTTAGGGTCGGGGTGGGGTTAGTGGCCTGGGTTTGGGGTGAGATTTAGAGTCGGGTGGGGTTAGTGGTCTGGGTTTGGGGTGAGATTTAGGGATGGGGGGGTCAGAGGTCTGGGTTGGGGGTGAGATTTATGGTCAGGTGGGGTTAGAGGTCTGGGTTTGGGGTGAGATTTACGGTCAGGTGGGGTTAGAGGTCTGGGTTTGGGGTGAGATTTAGGGTCAGGGTGGCGGGTCAGAGGTCTGGGTTTGGGATGAGATTTAGGGATGGGGTGAGGGGGTCAGAGATCAGGGTTTGGGGTGACTTCACCAGGTCAGGCTCTGGGGCGGGATGACCATTAATAACCCCCACCCCACCTTCAGCCAGCAGGCCAAAAAGCACTTCCCAAAAGCTAGCCGGGCGCATTATCCCATTGGACAGATGGGGAAACCGAGGCAGGGAAGGGTGGCCTGCTTTGCCTAAGGTCACCTGGCAGGTCTGGGAACAGAACCCAGGAGTCCTGAGTCCCAGGGGAGCCCCTGAGGCAGTAGGGGATGGTCAGGGTTTGCATTAGACTCTGGGTTGGGGTCCCAGGTAGGCGTTAGGGGGCAGCTGATGGGGAGGGGACAGGGACAGGGTGAAGGTCTCCATCAACTCCCCCCACCCCAAACCCTCATTTCAGGCAGGAGCAGGGTCTGATCTCCCCACAGCCGTGTTCAATGAGCCACCCGCAAAACCCCACCGGTCGCCGCCGGGAAAGGCGGCCAGATCTGGGGCAGAGCCCACGGGGGCCCCCGGGACAACGGCCTTCGGGTCCATGTGTCGGCACCACCTCCCTCGGGACCACAGGGCTCGGGCGTTTGCGCCGGGTGCTGGGAACCTGGCGCTAGGTTGCGAAGCCATTCGCTCATATATGGCCCAGCCGCCTTCCCCTCCAGAGCGCAACTCCAGATCCCCATCCGCCACTGACCCCTCTCCAGAACGTACCTCCAGATCCACCAAACACCAGTAACCCCTCTCCAGAACA
The DNA here is from genome assembly GCF_020497125.1 of Mauremys mutica. Lineage (NCBI taxonomy): Eukaryota > Metazoa > Chordata > Testudines > Geoemydidae > Mauremys > Mauremys mutica. The sequence goes on from NW_025423161.1 coordinate 54,093, forward strand.
CACCTCCAGATCCCCATTCATCAGTGACCCCTCTCCAGAACATACCTCCAGATCCACCAAACACCACTGACCCCTCTCCAGAACGTACCTCCAGATCCACCAAACACCAGTGACCCCTCTCCAGAACACAGCTCCAGATCCACATCCGCCACTGACCCCTCTCCAGAACACACCTCCAGATCCCCCATCCGACAGTGACCCCTCTCCAGAACGTACCTCCAGATCCACCAAACACCACTGACCCCTCTCCAGAACGCACCTCCAGATCCACCAAACACCACTGACCCCTCTCCAGAACATACCTCCAGATCCCCATCCGCCAGTGACCCCTCTCCAGAACACACCTCCAGATCCCCATCCGCCAGTGACCCCTCTCCAGAACACACCTCCTGATCCCCAAACACCAGTGACCCCTCTCCAGAATGTACCTCCAGATCCCAATCTGACAGTGACCCCTCTCCAGAATGTACCTCCAGATACCCCATCCGCCAGTGACCCCTCTCCAGAACATACCTCCAGATCCCCATTCATCAGTGACCCCTCTCCAGAACATACCTCCAGATCCACCAAACACCAGTGACCTCTCTCCAGAACATACCTCCAGATCCACCATCTGCCAGTGACCCCTCTCCAGAATGTACCTCCAGATCCCCATCCACCAGTGACCCCTCTCCAGAACGCACCTCCAGAACCACATCCGCCAGTGGCCCCTCTCCAGAACGCACCTCCAGATCCCCATCCACCAGTGACCCCTCTCCAGAACATACCTCCAGATCCCCATCTGCCAGTGACCCCTCTCCAGAATGTACCTCCAGATCCACCATCCACCAGTGACCCCTCTCCAGAATGTACCTCCAGATCCACCATCCATCAGTGACCCCTCTCCAAAACATACCTCCAGATCCCCAAACACCAATGACCCCTCACCAGAACACACCTCCAGAACCACATCCGCCAGTGACCCCTCTCCAGAATGTACCTCCAGATCCCCCATCCGCCAGTGACCCCTCTCCAGAACACACCTCCAGATCCCCCATCCGCCAGTGACCCCTCTCCAGAACGTACCTCCAGATCCCCAACCACCAGTGACCCCTCTCCAGAATGCACCTCCAGATCCCCAGCCACCAGTGACCCCTCTCCAGAATGCACCTCCAGATCCCCGTCCGCCAGTGACCTCACTCCAGAACATACCTCCAGATCCCCAACCACCAGTGACCCCTCTCCAGAACGTACCTCCAGATTCCCATCCAGCAGTGACCCCTCTCCAGAACAGACCTCCAGATCCCCATCCAGCAGTGACCCCTCTCCAGAACAGACCTCCAGATCCCCATCCACTAGTGACCCCTCTCCAGAACGTACCTCCAGATTCCCATCCAGCAGTGACCCCTCTCCAGAACAGACCTCCAGATCCCCATCCACTAGTGACCCGTCTCCAGAACAGACCTCCAGATCCCCATCCAGCAGTGACCCCTCTCCAGAACAGACCTCCAGATCCCCATCCAGCAGTGACCCCTCTCCAGAACAGACCTCCAGATCCCCATCCACTAGTGACCCGTCTCCAGAACAGACCTCCAGATCTCCATCCAGCAGTGACCCCTCTCCAGAACAGACCTCCAGATCCCCATCCACTAGTGACCCCTCTCCAGAACAGACCTCCAGATCCACCATCCAGCAGTGACCCCTCTCCAGAATAGACCTCCAGATCCCCATCCACTAGTGACTCCTCTCCAGAACAGACCTCCAGATCCCCATCCACTAGTGACCCCTCTCCAGAACAGACCTCCAGATCCACCATCCGCCAGTGACCCCTCTCCAGAACATACCTCAAGATACCCATCCAGCAGTGACCCCTCTCCAGAACGTACCTCCAGATCCCCAACCACCAGTGACCCCTCTCCAGAACAGACCTCCAGATCCCCATCCACTAGTGACCCCTCTCCAGAACAGACCTCCAGATCCCCATCCAGCAGTGACCCCTCTCCAGAACAGACCTCCAGATCCCCGTCTGCCAGTGACCCCTCTCCAGAACACACCTCCAGATCCCCGACCACCAGTGACCCCTCTCCAAAACATACCTCCAGATCCCCAAACACCAATGACCCCTCACCAGAACACACCTCCAGATCCACCATCCATCAGTGACCCCTCTCCAGAGCACACCTCCAGAACCACATCCGCCAGTGACCCCTCTCCAGAATGTACCTCCAGATCCCCCATCCGCCAGTGACCCCTCTCCAGAACACACCTCCAGATCCCCCATCCGCCAGTGACCCCTCTCCAGAACGTACCTCCAGATCCCCAACCACCAGTGACCCCTCTCCAGAATGCACCTCCAGATCCCCAGCCACCAGTGACCCCTCTCCAGAATGCACCTCCAGATCCCCGTCCGCCAGTGACCTCACTCCAGAACGTACCTCCAGATTCCCATCCAGCAGTGACCCCTCTCCAGAACAGACCTCCAGATCCCCATCCAGCAGTGACCCCTCTCCAGAACAGACCTCCAGATCCCCATCCACTAGTGACCCCTCTCCAGAACGTACCTCCAGATCCCCATCCAGCAGTGACCCCTCTCCAGAACAGACCTCCAGATCCCCATCCACTAGTGACCCCTCTCCAGAACAGACCTCCAGATCCCCATCCACTAGTGACCCCTCTCCAGAACAGACCTCCAGATCCCCATCCACTAGTGACCCCTCTCCAGAACAGACCTCCAGATCCACCATCCAGCAGTGACCCCTCTCCAGAACAGACCTCAAGATACCCATCCAGCAGTGACCCCTCTCCAGAACAGACCTCCAGATCCCCGTCTGCCAGTGACCCCTCTCCAGAACACACCTCCAGATCCCCGACCACCAGTGACCCCTCTCCAAAACATACCTCCAGATCCCCAAACACCAATGACCCCTCACCAGAACACACCTCCAGAACCACATCCGCCAGTGACCCCTCTCCAGAGCACACCTCCAGAACCACATCCGCCAGTGACCCCTCTCCAGAATGTACCTCCAGATACCCCATCCGCCAGTGACCCCTCTCCAGAACACACCTCCAGATCCCCCATCCGCCAGTGACCCCTCTCCAGAACATACCTCCAGATCCCCAACCACCAGTGACCCCTCTCCAGAACGCACCTCCAGATCCCCAGCCACCAGTGACCCCTCTCCAGAACAGACCTCCAGATCCCCATCCAGCAGTGACCCCTCTCGAGAACAGACCTCCAGATCCCCATCCACTAGTGACCTCACTCCAGAACATACCTCGAGATACCCATCCAGCAGTGACCCCTCTCCAGAACGCACCTCCAGATCCCTGTCCGCCAGTGACCCCACTCCAGAACGTACCTCCAGATCCCCGACCACCAGTGACCCCTCTCCAGAACGTATCTCCAGATCCCCAACCACCAGTGACCCCTCTCCAGAACGTATCTCCAGATTCCCATCCAGCAGTGACCCCTCTCCACAACAGACCTCCAGATCCCCGTCTGCCAGTGACCCCTCTCCAGAACACACCTCCAGATCCCCGACCACCAGAGACCCCTCTCCAGAACGCACCTCCAGATCCCCGACCACCAGAGACCCCTCTCCAGAACGCACCTCCAGATCCCCGTCCGCCAGTGACCCCTCTCCAGAACATACCTCCAGATCCCCATCCAACAGTGACCCCTCTCCAGAACGCACCTCCAGATCCCCATCCACCAGTGACCCCTCTCCAGAACGTACCTCCAGATCCCCATCCGCCAGTGACCCCTCTCCAGAACGTACCTCCAGATCCCCTATCCAACAGTGACCCCTCTCCAGAACGTACCTCCGGATCCCCGTCCACCAGTGACCCCTCTCCAGAACGTACCTCCAGATCTCCCGTCCATCAGTGATCCAGACCCATCCGGATCGTACCTCCATATCTTCATCCAGAAATTATCCAGCTACCTCCTATTTCCCCCTTACTCGCTCACCCTAATTCAATTCCCCGTCCTGCCCCCCAATTCCCTCTGCCCCAAATCAGTTCACCCCCACACAGCTGCTTCAAATCAACACACACACACACACGCTCACTCACGCGGGGATCAACGCTGAATTCACCACATTGAGCAGGAGTGGATTTTCGTGGCTCAGGTGACTGGGGCATTAGGTGCTAATCTGGGATCCCCACTCTTCACACCCTCACCTCCCCCTCACCACCGGGCCCAGACCCCCAGGGGGAGCATCAACACCAGGTTTAGGGCCTAGTTAAGCCAGGGATACCTGTTAGCTACCACTGGGGAGACGCAGACGCATGTACATACACAGCCGTCCACACACACAGACACACACACAGCCACAGCCGTCCACACACACAGACACAGCCGTCCACACACACAGACACAGCCGTCCACACACACACACTCACAGCCACTACACACACACACACACACCGCCACAGCCACACGCGCACACAACCCCACTGAGCCCCCCTCACCCAACCACACGCGTACACGCAGCCCCCTGCACCTTCGTCACCCCCCTTCCGACTGACGTGCCTGCTAGCCTACAACACATGCCCAGGGCACCCAACGCACACGGCTCCCACCTCGGGTCACACCCCGCCTCCCGCCAGCCCGCCCCCCCACTCACCATCTGGCAGC
>NW_025423162.1:0-65020 GCF_020497125.1 Mauremys mutica
TGGCGAGGACCGGGCAGTGTGAGTGCACTGAAAATCAGCTTCTGTGCAGCCTTCGGCACACGTGCCATAGGTTGTCTAGCCCAGGTTAAGAGGAACATGCATTCCAATTTTACTTCATACAGTTCCAAATTGCATAGTTTACTGGGTTTACAGTCAGGATTTCACTTAGGCTCCACTACCTAGGTGTCTGAGTTTGAGCTGTAACAGCAATCTATGTGTATGCCTACACAGCTATAGAGCCATTTTAATCTAGCTCTGGCTAAGCTGCTGCTTGTAATATTAGCCTCTCTATCCAGGCCCTTGGAGCTTTGGAAAGAATTAGTCTCGGGAATGAAGTTTCCTAGGCTCATTCTCGTTCCTGACTTTTGAATGCCTTTATTGGAAAAGTCGTCTGTCTTTTTGAGTTCCCCCTTCCTAGTTTCAAAATGCGGCTTATTACATTCTTTCTGTTTCTCGAATTCTTTAAAAACAACTTGAGGTATGGAATCTCAGTCGGGACAGGAGTCTTTGAGCAAATCTGCTGTAGAAATGAAGAGTTAGTCGGCCAGTGATTTGAAAGACACCCACGCTCGAATCATAGGGCAGCTGCAGACTAGAGCAATGTCCAGGTACGAGGGGACCATTTGAAATGTACGCTCTTTCAGAAAAGGACCTAGAAATGGTTTCAAAGCCTGCAGATACCATCAGCCACAGGTATTGGCGCAGGGTTTTGGTTTTTGCCGTTCTGGAGACAGAGCTCCTCTGCAACTACCTAAAGTTTAGTGTGTGCAGATGCAATAGCTATCTATCTAATCACGAACACTAATAAGCATCTTTAATTTTTCTTGTTTAAGCGTTTCCATTTGAGCTCCCTCTGTTCTACTTACAACTTTATTCACTTTTAACAACGTAGCGATCTAGCTAGCTGTCTAGCGATCTAATTATCTATCTAATCACAAACACTAATGAGCACCTTTTATTTTTCTTGTGTACGGTTTACAATTACAAATGGAACTTCCCCTGTTTCACTGACAGCATTTCTCAAGATTTATACAGTTACACTGTCTGTCTCTCGCTCTAGCTCGATCGATGGAGCTAACTAATCACGAACAGTGATAAGAAGCTTTACTTTTTCTCTTTGTAAGAGTCCCTGTTTTCCTGATAGCTTTACTCAAGCGTTATTCAGTTACTCGATCTGGCAATCTAGCTAGCTAGCTATCGGATCAGACAGGCACCTGAATACATAAGACATTATTAAATATAAAAAAGGCTCATTAACCTAAGACTTACACGGCTACCCCTCTGATACTTGTCAGTGAAACAGGGGAAGTTCCGCTGGAAATGCGTAAACAAGAAAAATAAAAGCTCATTAGTTTTAGTGATTAGATAGCTGTCTAGGTCGCTAGACAGCTAGCTAGATCGCTAGCTAGATCAATGTGGAGAAAAGTTGTAAGTAGACCAGGAGGAGTTCAAATGGAAATTCTTAAGCCAGAAAAATTAAAGATGCTCATTAGTGTTTATGGATAGCTAGATATGTAGATAGATAAGGTAACTGTAGAGCTTTTCAGTAATGTCAGTAAAACTGCCGCAGTTCCAATGGCATTGCTTAAACAAGAAAAATTAAAGATGCTTATTAGTGTTCGTGATAGATAGCTAGCTAGCTAGGTAGATAGATCCGTGCATCTGAACACCCTAAACTTTAGATAGTTGGCTAATCGCTGTCTCTAGAGCGGCCCAAAACCAACGCCCTGAGCCTGTGAGGTAGCTGTGAGCTGTGGGTAGCTGTAGGCTATGAAGCCATTTCTAGTTCCTTTTCTGAAACAGCGTACATTTCAAATGGACTGGATCCCCTAGTAGCTAGACATTGCTCTTGTCTGTAGCTGCACTATGATTCGAATTTCTCATATTTTCCATTTTCACACACGCAGATTAGTCTTATGGCCAGTAATGTAACCGAATAGAATTTGAAAGGCAAGATTGAGAGGTCCTGGCTCTGAACACTAGCTCTGCTGTAGCCTGTGCTCCTGTTGTTCAATAAACCTTCTGTTTTACAGGCTGGCTGAGAGTCCCTGTGAGTCCCAGGAAGAGGGGTGCAGGGCCGGACTCCCCCACACTCCGTGACAGTCTCCAACACCTTCAGTTGGCACCTTTGCAGAGGAGGGGCCCAGGCCATCAGTTGCTAGGAGACAGAGTGTCAGGCATTTAGGTGCACTGGTCTCTTGCTTTGCTAGATACTTAAGAACTGCATAGGGGACACTGAAGCACCAACACAGCATTCACAGACCCCCAGTAAGAACAGTCCCCCTTCATCACATCTCTCCCCCCTTCGAGACCGAACTGAGTGGGGTCACTTCAGCCAGTGACCTGGGGAAGTTCGAACCCACCTACATTCCCATGGATGCCCCAGGATCCCCCCAGTTATGGGGGAAGAGTTACCCCAGGCCATTCCAGTTTCCTGCCCCCCTTTAGGTCGGGGGGACTCAAGGGCACTCGCAGTTGGCAGGTGGAAAGGCTTATGCAGCCCAGGGCTTTTCGTCACTCCAATACCCCTGGGGTTCAAGCTGGGCTGGGGTCTTCTTCCCGCGTTCCAGTCTGGGGGGGCTGTGATTTGGGCTCTCTTGGTTCAGAGCCCGCCTTTTGACCCTTGCCCCCCTCTGGAAAGGCTCCTCTGTGCTGGGCAAGGGTCCTAGATGGGTAAAGACCCCAGGCCAGTAAAAATTCCGTAGCAGCCTCTGCTGGGTACGCCAGGTTCCCTGGTGCCCTGAGAGGAGGATGTCATGGGCCCAGCACAGCAGTTGGCGGCGATACTTCCAAGGTACCACCAGCTGCCTCCTGATCCCTCCTGACTCCATTTTCCCTGGGCGAGCCCATTCTCGGTACAGGAACCCCTTCTCCCACAGGAACCTTTTCCGGCAACCTCTTCACATGGTTGGCCAGTTCCCTTATTTTCCGCAAAGAGGGATCTTTCTGCACCTCGGCCTGGAACTCAGCAGCTGGGACAGGGATGGGGATTTGCTATCTCACACCGGCTGGGTCTGAGGCCGCAGCCTCTCTGAGCCGAGTCTCTGGGTGTTCCCTCCCCACCAGGTTGGGGCCTGCGCCTCGGGCAGAGTACCGTCCCCATTGTCAGAACGCAGTGCCCTGCGCCGACTCTGATTCCGGGTCACGACCAGGGCACCCCGGGTGTTACTTGGCCAGTCCTCAAGGTCCCCCCCCCATTAACACCTCTGTGGGCAAATGTGGGTGTACCCCCACGTCCTTGGGGCCCTCCTTGGCCCCCCACTTCAGGTGTACCCTCACCACGGGCACCTTGAATGGGGTCCCGCTCACACCCCTCAGGGGCAGGTAGGTGTTGGGCACCATCCAATCTGGGGCCACCACCCCGGGCCGGGCCAGCGTCACCTCTGCGCCCGTGTCCCAGTACCCAGTGACCTTCATCCCATCTACCTCCAGGGGAACAAGGCACTCTCTCCGGAGGGGCAGCCCCGTGCCCACCCTGTAAACCCAAAACTCGGAGCCTGGAGCATCCAGCCCCCCAGAGGAGCTGACCTGGGGCCCTCCTCCCTCCTTCCCAGGTGGAACGCTGCCAGCCCCCCTTTCCTGGGAATGTTGCCTCTCACCCGACTGGGTCTTTACCCAGTCAACCCTCTGTGGGTTGAGTCTGCTCGGTCTGTCCCTGAGCTTGGGGCATTGGGCCCGTATGTGGCCTCGTTGGCCACATTGATAGCAGCCCATGTCTCGTGGGTCCCCTCGAGTGGGTCGGATGGACCTGACGCTGGATGTTCCCCTTTGGTGGGGGTTCTCCATAGGCCCCTGCTGGGAGGTCCCATGGTGACTTTCTCGCTGCGTTGAGGCAGGCCTGCTCCTTCGAGACTTCTCCCTGCTATTCCCTGCCCGACTGTCCACAAATTGGTCGACCAGCTGGCCTGCGTGCTGCGGGTTCTCAGGCTCCTGGTCCATCAACCACAGCCTCAGGTCAGACGGGCACTGCTCATACAGGTGCTCCAGTATGTATAGGTCAAGCATGTCCTCTTTAGTTTGGGCCCCAGCTGTTCACTTGTGGGCATACTCGCGTGGGATCCTCACTGTGTAGCAGGAGGCGGAGGGAAGCTGATTGTCAGGGCTCAGGGCAGCTCCCTGCCAGGCTGAGCCGGTGTCTGTGCTAAGCTCGGCATCAATCAGGTGATTCTGGGAAGTTCGGGGTCCCCAGGCTCCTACAGGAGGGTGAAGCAGGTCACCCCTGCAGCAGGTTAAAGCTGCAGGGTGACAGTGGAGTTGCTGCCCCTGTGAACAGCTGCTGTAGCACTGCCTGGGCAGTACAGGGAGAGCCAGTTATACCCTCCCCCAGCCTTATCGGGGGATGGAAGCACTCACACCCTGGGGACCCACCCACCAGAGCTCTACTGGGGGGGGAGAGTGGCACCCACACATCCAGGATGTTGTAGGGGGGGCAGAGGTACCAGGACACCTGGGCGGGGGATGGGGGGCACCGAAACAGCCGGGATCTTACCTGGCAGGACATCGGCGCCTGCACCCCGACATGAGACGGGGGCGGGGGGAGCAGGAGCATTTCCCAGTTCCAGCCTGTCCCCGTCTGGCCAAGGCACAGAGCTCACAAGCAGAGTTTAAAGCTCCAGCTGCCAAACTGCAAAACAAGCTGGGCCCCGTGGCTGGTGCCTGTGATCCCAGCTCCTGGGGAGGCTGAGGCTGGCGGATCGCTTGAGCTCAGGAGTTCTGGGCTGCAGAGGGCTGTGCCGATCGGGTGTCCACACTAAGTTCAGCATCAATACGGTGATCCCGGGGAAGCTTAGGGTCCCCAGGTTGCCTAAGGAGGGGTGAACCGGCCCAGGTTGGAAACAGAGCAGGTCAAAACTCCCGTGCTGATCAGTAGTGGGATTGCACCTGTGAATAGCCCCTGCAGCATAGCCTGGGCAAGACAGTAAGACATGATCTCTTTTTAGACACCCCCCCATAGTGCCTGGAGGGGGGGATGGGAGCACCCACACGCTGGAGATTCTGACTTGGGGGAGGGATGTCCCCCTGCGACACGGATCTTGAAAAGAGGAACAGCGACACCCACACACCACAGAGCCTGGATGGGTGCAGGGGAACCACACACGGGAGCTAGTTCATGGGGTGGGGGACACACCCATATGCGCCATTGCACCATTCTTAATGATAAGAACGGGGGCATCCACTCAACACAGATCCTTAACGGGCGGGGGGACACCCACACACTCCACTATTAACCAGGAGGGACATGGGAACCAGACACCCCCAGTAGCGTGGAGAACTCCCCAAAACCACCGGATCCCTCATGGGGGGTAAGACAGAGGGGATTGTAATGGGGCCCGGTGCACCCACGCACCAGGGATTGTTAAGGGTTGAAGGGACAGGGACACCCACACACACTGAGATCATGGCCTTGGAGGAACGCAAACCCTCCACAGAAGGACCTGGTCTGTTCCATGATGGCAGCCCAGCCTGGATGACTCAAAGTCTCTTTTTATACAGGCACGCCCCAGAGATCCTGACTAGGGGAGAGAGACACCCACCCACCAGAGATCCTTAATGGTCTAGGGTGCACCCACACACCAGGGATTCTTATGGGTGGGAGGAATGGAGACAGCCAGACACACTGAGATCACTTCCTCCAAGGAGCCTGGGCCAGACAGGGAGACACAGTCCCCCTTTACATATCTGCCAGACAACCTTCCTCCCACTCCCTCCACACAATGTTCTTATTTGGAGGTGAAGCCAGGGAAATCCCATGGAGGATTCTTATCTGGGGAACTGGGGTGGGTACCCAGTTAGCACCAGAGATTGTTAAGGGCAGGAGGAACAGGGACACCCACCTCTGTAGCATGGGGGTGGGTCGCCTGCTGGGATCATCTGGGCATATTTCACCTTGTCAGCTCCCTGCCATTGCCTTGGGGGGCCCTTGTTCGCTGCCTCTGGCACCCAGTTTAGCCTCCTTCCTGAGGGCTGAAACGCTTTGATCTATCTTAGGTCTGTGGGATCAATGTGTGTCATGGTGTAATTCTGTGTTATTCGGGGGTCAGACTAGCTGAGCTAATGGCCCCTTCTGCCCTTAAATGCCATGAAAACATTTACCTGGTTTCTCCTTGCACCTGACAGACACCACGGTGAGGGGCCCAATAGAAGATCCTGGACACAGCGCTCTGGCTCTTACTTTACTTGGTGACGTCAGCGCTTTCCTAGAAAAGCTGCTGCTAAAGCGCTGGATTTGGGGAACGGTTCGGCTCCGATTCAGAGATCTGCCTGCGGGGTGTGAACCTGCCACGAGGAGCGGGAAACGCAACCAGCAACGGGGGCGTTGGCTGAGCTCCGGGCTGCCCCCGTGTGGCCAAAGCTTAGAACTGAGCAGCGGAGTTTAAAGCTGGCGCTGGGAGTGACCTGAACACGCGGGGCACGAAGGCTCCTGCGTGTAACGCTTGTTGGGTGGGCAGCTGAGCGTAGCTGATTGCCGGAGTTCAGGGCTGCACCCCGGGGTGCTGAGCAGGTGTCTGTGCTCAGGTTGGCCTCGCTATGATGGTTTCTGGGAAGTTTGGGGCCGCCAGTCTCCCTAAAGATGGGGGAACCAGGCCAGAAAAGGAGGCTTTCAAAACTCTGGTACGAATTGCCAGTGGGACTGACCCTGTGAAGAGCCGCTGCAGCCCCGCCAGGGAGAGCCAGTCTCTCTTTGTGCAGCCCCCTCCATTCCTCAGGACAAGGGTTGTGCTCAGAGATCTGTGCCCCGTGTTTTTACCTCCGTGTGAAGCGCGCAGAGCAAATAACCCTCAGCGCCTCAGCTCAGTTCCAGGCTCCACTTCCACTCGCTCAGGCAAGATGGTGCAGAGCAGGGCCGGCTTTAGGTCTATTCCACCAATTCCTCCGAATCGGGCCCTGGGCCTAAGAGGGCCCCACGTCCAGTGAGAATCCCTTCCCTGGCTAGAGGCGTCTTTTTAATTTTTACTCATCTGGCGGCGCTCTGGGTCTTCGGCGGCACTTCAGCGGCGGGTCCTTCAGTGCCGCCAAAGACCTGGAGTGAGTGAAGGACCTGCCGCCGAAGACTCGGAGCACCACCCAGTGAGTACAAGCCCTGCACTTCCTAAAGCCGGCCCTGGTGCAGAGGAGCCCCTGGGTGGCTGTGGGCCTGGGGAGGAGGCTTTTGATTTTTCGGCCTGACCGCTACGGGCAGCAAGGCCAAACGTCAGATGGCCTGCTCTCCCATCCACCACGCTCATCAGGAACCCTTAGTCGACAGGCTCGGAGAATGCGGGCATCGCCCCCCACTACCTCTCGCATGCAAAGCGAGCGCTCTGCCGCTTGAGCTAATTCCCCGCAGCTGGCCTGACTCTCAGGCACCGGGCAAAAAAAGGCAAGGGCTCTGTGGCCTTAAGCAGAACACAGCCTGAAATGGGGGCGGGGCGCTACCCAGAGCTGGGGAAGGGGGTCCAAGTCCCAGCCACGCTCCTCGGCACAAACTCCAACGCTCCCTCCCTTGGAGTGTGCCTGGGGTGACTTTCTCGCTGCGTTGAGGCAGGCCTGCTCCTTCGAGACTTCTCCCTGCTATTCCCTGCCCGACTGTCCACAAATTGATCGACCAGCTGGCCTGCGTGCTGCGGGTTCTCAGGCTCCTGGTCCATCAACCACAGCCTCAGGTCAGACGGGCACTGCTCATACAGGTGCTCCAGTATGTATAGGTCAAGCATGTCCTCTTTAGTTTGGGCCCCAGCTGTTCACTTGTGGGCATACCCCTTCGCCCGGTTGACCAGTTGTAGGTATGGGACCTCACGGGTTTTATGTTGTTCCGGAACCTCTTTCCTGTACATCGCAGGAGTCAGCCCAAACTCGTGGAACAGGGCCTGTTTGAACAGTTCATAGTCCCCTGACTCCGCCCCTTTCATTCGGCTGTACACATCCACGGCTGTGGAGTCCAATAAGGGGGTTAGAAACGGGATCCTGTCTGCAGGGTCAACCCTGTGCAGCTCGCAGGTATTCTCAAAGGCCGTCAGGAAGGTATCTATGTCCTCCCGCTCCTTACGCCAGGCCAGGAAGCCTTTAGCAAAGATTTTTGTAGGCTTGGGTCCCACCTCGCTCACCGTAGCCAGGGCCCCGCTGCTCCTCAGCCGGGCCAGTTCTAGCTCATGCTGGCGCTGGTTCTCCTCGTGTTTATGCTGGTTCTCCCGCTCCTTCAGTTCTTGCCTCCTCAACTCCTCTGTCATATTCCAACCGCATCTGTTCCACGGACAGGGAGCTCTGCCGGGACGATCCCCTGCTGGCCGCCGGGCTCAGGGTGCCCTCATTATTCACTGGGCTTCCGCCAACCCCTCCCCTAGGTATAGGTGGGCAGGGTCTCGGGTTGTCCTCGGCAGCAGTCTGGCCCCTCCCAGCCATGTCAGGCCCCGCGGCCCACACTGTATCTGTTGGGCGGCTTCCCTCTGGGACAGGGCTCGGTTCACCCAAGCGATCCTTCTCCTCCAGCTGGGCAATTAGCTGGTCTTTGGTGGACCTCCCAATGCGCAGCCCCCTCTGCCTGCACAGCTCCACCAGGTCTTTCTTAAGGTGCTTAGCATATATCTTCCTGCTGGCCACTCGCCGGTGTGTGCGCTCAGCTTCCCACCGGTTCCAGGGAGACCCCTTGTGCACCAGCCCTTCTTCAGGTCACTCCCTCTCGGCCAGGGTCGTGCTGCAGAGTCCTCCGCCCCTGGGACTGCTCCTGCAATCCCCCCGGGGACCCTGTTACAGCAAAGTCCTTTGCGCTGGTCACACGCTCCCGGGGTTAATTGCCTCCTGAAATCACCCCTTCGTTTTACTGCTCCCTAGTCACTTACTGCAGGAAGCGCCGTCCACGGGGTGCAGTACATTCCGCCCCTGCCACCAGCTGTCTCAGAGTGTGGGGGAGTCAGCGTCCTGCACCCCCAGCTTCCTGCGATTCACCAGGACTCTCAGGGACAGACCGAGCAGACCCAACCCGCAGAGGTTTGACTGGGTAAAGACCCAGTCGGATGAGGGGCAACATTCCCAGGAAAGGGGGACTGGCAGCGTTCCACCTGGGAAGGAGGGAGGAGGGCCCCAGGTCAGTTCCTCTTGGGGGGGCTGGATGCTCCAGGCTCCGAAGTTTGGGTTTACAGGATGGGCACGGGGCTGGCCCCTCCGGATAGAGTGCCTTGTTCCCCTGGACGTAGATGTGAGGAAGGTCACTGGGTACTGGGACACGGGCGCAGCCAGTAAAGCAGGTGGTTTATTCAGATGCCAGGAACACAGTGCAACACAGGTCTTGCAGGCACAGAGAACCAGATCCCCGCTGTTAGGCCCATCTAGGAGACAGAGTGTCGGGCATTTAGGTGCACTGGCCTCTTGCTTTGCTAGATACTTAAGAACTGCGTAGGGGACACTGAGGCACCAACACAGCATTCACAGACCCCAGTAGGAACAGTCCACCTTTGTCACAAGGGTTGCGGAGCCCTAGCAGGGGTGAGGCCGGGAGAGCAGGACCGCGGGGCTCTGTCCGGGGTAGCGGGGCTCTCTCCGGGGTGTCCGGGCACCGGGGCGCCGGAGTTGTGGGGCTCCTGCCGGGAGAGCGGGACCACAGGGTGACGGGATCTGGCTGGGGTGTCGGGGCCCTGGGGCTCCAGCGAGGAGAGTGGGCCTGCGGAGTTGCGTAGTTCTGGCGGGGGAGCGGGACCGCGGGCTTGCGGGGTTCTGGCCGTGGGAGCGGATCCGCGGGACTTGCCGCGCTCAGCTGGGACAGCGGGATCGCTGGGATGCGGAGCTCCGGCCGGGGGAGCGGGACCAAGGAGTTGCGGGGCTGCTGCCAGGAGAGCGGGGCTCCATGGTTGCGGGCTCCTGCCAGAAGAGCGGGGGTGCGGGGTTGCCAGGGGATCGCGGTTTTGCGGGGCTCCGGTCCGGCGAGTGGGGCTGCAGGGTTGTGGGGCTCTGAGTGGAGAGAGTGGTTGCTGCACTTCGTCTGGGGAGTGGGACCGCGGGGTTGCAGGGCTCCTGCCGGGAGAGCAGGACCCAGTGTTGCGGGGCTCGGTCTGCGTTAGCCGGGCTCTGTCCGGGTTGGCGGGGCTCTGTCCAGCGTGTCGGTGCCCCGGGACCCCGGCGGCGAGAGTAGGTCTGGGGAGTTGCGGACTCCAGCCGGGAGAGCGGGGCTGCGGGGTTGCCGTGCTCCGGTCGGGGAAATGGAGCCGCGGGATCGCGGGGATGCGGAGGTCCGGCCGGAGATGCGGGACCAAGGGGTTGCGGAGATCTGGCCGGGAGAGCGGGGCTGCGGACTTACGGGGCTCCTGCCGGGAGAGCGGGGCTGCGGGGTTCCGGGGTTCCGGCCAGAGAGGGGGGCTGCGGGGTTGTGAGCCTCTGACCGGGAGCTCTGGGGTTGCGAGGTTCTGGCGGGGACGGGGAGCTCCGGCCGGTGGGAGCGGGACGAAGGGGTGGCCGTGCTCCGGTCGGGGAAACGGAGCCGCAGGACTTGCCGCGCTTGGCCGGGACAACGGGATCGCGGGGATGCGGAGGTCCGGCCGGGGATGCGGAACCAAGGGGTTGGGGGCTCCGGCCGGGAGCACAGGTCTGCTAGGTTGCGGGGCTCCTGCCGGGAGAGCGGGGCTGCCGGATTCCGGGGTTCCGGCCAGAGTGCGGGGTTGCGAGCCTCTGACCGAGAGAACGGGGCTGCAGGGTTGCCGGGCTCCGGTCCGGCGACTGGGGGTGGAGGGTTGCGGGGCTCCGGGACAAGAGAGTGGGGCTGCGGGGTTTCTGTACTTGGGCGGGGGAGCGGGACCGCGGGGTTGTGGGGCTCCGGCTGGGAGCTCTGAAGTTGCGAGGTTCTGGCCGGGGGACAGGGCCGCGGGGATGTGGAGCTACAGCCGGAGGAGAGGAAGAAAGGGGTTGCGGAGCTTGGTCCCGGAGAGCGAGACAATACTGTACCTGTCGCCTATGGTGAAGTCTTACTAATGTGGGACAGCCCGAGAAGAGGGTCTCTGCGACATTTATTGTGGAGATGCACGAAATAGATGTGGTTCTGAAGAGAGACAACTAAGAGGGTTGTGTCACCAAAATAGAGTATGGCTGAGAACGTAGCCGGGAAGAGTTCAGAGAGCGCCTGAGGACAAGAAGTCCATGTGTGGCAGTGACTATTTCAATGAGTCGCTATAGTAGTGTTTATAGCCTGCTCTGTTACTTCGGAGAGAATTAGAATGGATCACCTCTTTTGTAAAGTCTTTTCTATGTTCTGGACCCCGCGGACCCACCGAGGGAGCGGGATCCACGCTCCTCCGGCCGGCGCGCGACTCTCCGTACGCGCCCGCTCCCCGGGCAGCTCATTTCGTGGCATTTTTCTAGTCCATTTAGCATAGCGCTCTTGAAAAATAAACTACTTCACCGGAGCTTTTTCAAAAGCCTCAAGGAAAGAGCCTTGACAAGGCAACAGCACCCTCTGCTGGTTTCTAGGAAAAACTCTCTCTGTCGTGCAATAAGACTGGCTACAGCAGGGCTCGGCACCGTTTCAGAAGAGGTGTGCCCAGTCTTCATTTAGTCACTCATTTTTGAGGTTTCGCGTGACCGAAATACATATCAAGGTTTTCAGAAGGTCTCTTTCTTTATGTCTAAAATGTATAACTAAACTAATTGCATCCGAAGAAGTGGGTGTTCACCCACGAAAGCTCATGCTGCAAAACGTCTGTTAGTCTATAAGGTGCCACAGGATTCTTTGCTGCTTTTACAGAACCAGACTAACACGGCTACCCCTCTGATACTAAACTTTGTTTGTATGTATAGTAAATAAGGTTTCTTAAATGATGAAGACGCTTCATCTATATTGAAATTAAAATGGAGAGCGCCCCCGTCCCCATAATCCTCTGCCTCGAATTGGTGGCGAGGACCGGGCAGTGTGAGTGCACTGAAAATCAGCTTCTGTGCAGCCTTCGGCACACGTGCCATAGGTTGTCTAGCCCAGGTTAAGAGGAACATGCATTCCAATTTTACTTCATACAGTTCCAAATTGCATAGTTTACTGGGTTTACAGTCAGGATTTCACTTAGGCTCCACTACCTAGGTGTCTGAGTTTGAGCTGTAACAGCAATCTATGTGTATGCCTACACAGCTATAGAGCCATTTTAATCTAGCTCTGGCTAAGCTGCTGCTTGTAATATTAGCCTCTCTATCCAGGCCCTTGGAGCTTTGGAAAGAATTAGTCTCGGGAATGAAGTTTCCTAGGCTCATTCTCGTTCCTGACTTTTGAATGCCTTTATTGGAAAAGTCGTCTGTCTTTTTGAGTTCCCCCTTCCTAGTTTCAAAATGCGGCTTATTACATTCTTTCTGTTTCTCGAATTCTTTAAAAACAACTTGAGGTATGGAATCTCAGTCGGGACAGGAGTCTTTGAGCAAATCTGCTGTAGAAATGAAGAGTTAGTCGGCCAGTGATTTGAAAGACACCCACGCTCGAATCATAGGGCAGCTGCAGACTAGAGCAATGTCCAGGTACGAGGGGACCATTTGAAATGTACGCTCTTTCAGAAAAGGACCTAGAAATGGTTTCAAAGCCTGCAGATACCATCAGCCACAGGTATTGGCGCAGGGTTTTGGTTTTTGCCGTTCTGGAGACAGAGCTCCTCTGCAACTACCTAAAGTTTAGTGTGTGCAGATGCAATAGCTATCTATCTATCTAATCACGAACACTAATAAGCATCTTTAATTTTTCTTGTTTAAGCGTTTCCATTTGAGCTCCCTCTGTTCTACTTACAACTTTATTCACTTTTAACAACGTAGCGATCTAGCTAGCTGTCTAGCGATCTAATTATCTATCTAATCACAAACACTAATGAGCACCTTTTATTTTTCTTGTGTACGGTTTACAATTACAAATGGAACTTCCCCTGTTTCACTGACAGCATTTCTCAAGATTTATACAGTTACACTGTCTGTCTCTCGCTCTAGCTCGATCGATGGAGCTAACTAATCACGAACAGTGATAAGAAGCTTTACTTTTTCTCTTTGTAAGAGTCCCTGTTTTCCTGATAGCTTTACTCAAGCGTTATTCAGTTACTCGATCTGGCAATCTAGCTAGCTAGCTATCGGATCAGACAGGCACCTGAATACATAAGACATTATTAAATATAAAAAAGGCTCATTAACCTAAGACTTACACGGCTACCCCTCTGATACTTGTCAGTGAAACAGGGGAAGTTCCGCTGGAAATGCGTAAACAAGAAAAATAAAAGCTCATTAGTTTTAGTGATTAGATAGCTGTCTAGGTCGCTAGACAGCTAGCTAGATCGCTAGCTAGATCAATGTGGAGAAAAGTTGTAAGTAGACCAGGAGGAGTTCAAATGGAAATTCTTAAGCCAGAAAAATTAAAGATGCTCATTAGTGTTTATGGATAGCTAGATATGTAGATAGATAAGGTAACTGTAGAGCTTTTCAGTAATGTCAGTAAAACTGCCGCAGTTCCAATGGCATTGCTTAAACAAGAAAAATTAAAGATGCTTATTAGTGTTCGTGATAGATAGCTAGCTAGCTAGGTAGATAGATCCGTGCATCTGAACACCCTAAACTTTAGATAGTTGGCTAATCGCTGTCTCTAGAGCGGCCCAAAACCAACGCCCTGAGCCTGTGAGGTAGCTGTGAGCTGTGGGTAGCTGTAGGCTATGAAGCCATTTCTAGTTCCTTTTCTGAAACAGCGTACATTTCAAATGGACTGGATCCCCTAGTAGCTAGACATTGCTCTTGTCTGTAGCTGCACTATGATTCGAATTTCTCATATTTTCCATTTTCACACACGCAGATTAGTCTTATGGCCAGTAATGTAACCGAATAGAATTTGAAAGATGGGTCTAGGAGAAAGTGTTGCCTAGCAGTTGTTTGCACTGAACGTCTCCTTTTTAGGAATTTTCACAAACGGAGCTCTTCCAAATAGCCAGCAGTGGAACCGAATAGCATTTTTAGCGTGTTTCCAGGAGAAATTCATTCCTACGAGTGATTTCGAATGAATTGCTCAGGTATAGCTGTTTTCACAGCGTAGCTCGGTCAAGTTGCTAGCTGTGCATCCGAATAGCAATTTTAGGATGGGAGCAGGAGGAATTCGTGCTTCCCAATAATCCGCAGTAAATTTCTCATGTTTCGCTGTTTTCACAACGTATAACTGCCAAATTCTCAGCAGTGTATCAGAAATGTAGAAGGAGGACGATTCAATTAGACTTTCCTCGCTCGCAGCGAAAAGGGTCATGTTTTGCTATTTTCACGGAAGGCGCTTAACAGTGGGCTTAACAGTGCAACCGAATGCTATTTCATGGCTATTTCAAAGAGAAATTCGTACCTATCAGTGAGCTGCAATGACTGGCTCATGTTTAACAATGTTCACGAAAGGAATCTCTACCAAATGTCCATCAGGGGATGCTATTGGCTTGTGAAAGACGATTCTCAGAGAAATCTGTGCCTAGCAATGAACCTGAATGAATTTCTCATATGTATCAATTTTCACACTCGCAGATTAGTCTTATGGCCAGCAATGCAACCGAATAGCATTTGTAAAATGGTTCCAGGAGAAAGTGTTGCCTAGCAGTGCTTTGCACTGAACGTCTCCTTTTTAGCAATTTTCACAAAAGGGACTCTGCCAAATAGCCACTAGTGCTTTCGAATAGCAATTGGAGGTTGGTTCAAGGGGAAAGTCGTGTCTAGCACTGATGTGGGCTTAATAATTCTTCATTAGCTCTTTTCACGTGCCTAGCTTACATTTTGACAGAATTTCTGATGTTTAGCTATTTCACAAACGGATCTCTGCCAAATGGGCAGGACTGTAATCGAATAGCATTTTTAGGGTGGTTCCAGGAGCAATTCGTGCCTACGAGTGATTTGGTATGAATTGCTCATGTGTAGCTGTTTTCACAGCGTATATCGGTCATGTTGTTGCTGTGCATCGGAATAGCAAGTTGAGGATGGGAACAGGAGGAATACTTGCTTTCCAATGGTGTGGAATTCTTTCTCATCTTTAGCTGCTTTGAAACCTTCGTACAAATCGTACATCTGTCAAATTGACAGCAGTGCATCTGAATAGCATTTGTAAGATGGGTCTAGGAGAAATTCATGACTACCAATAATCCGCAATGAATTTCTCACAGTTCGTTGTTTTCCCAAACGGATCTCTGCCAAATTGCCAGCAATGCATCGGAATAGCATTTGTAAGATGGGTCTAGGAGAAGGTGTTGCCTAGCAGTGGTTTGCACTGAACGTCTCATTTTTAGGAATTTGAACAAACGGATCTCTGCCAAATGGGCAGGAGTGTAATCGAATAGCATTTTTAGGGTGGTTCCAGGAGCAATTCGTGCCTACGAGTGATTTGGAATGAATTGCTCATGTGTAGCTGTTTTCACAGCGTATCTCGGTCATGTTGTTGCTGTGCATCGGAATAGCAAGTTGAGGATGGGAACAGGAGGAATACTTGCTTTCCAATGGTGTGGAATCCTTTCTCATGTTTAGCTGCTTTGAAACCGTTGAAATCGTACCTCTGTCAAATCGACAGCAGTGCAGCTTGATATCAAATTTTAGGCTGGTACCAGGAGAAATTCATGACTACAAATAATCCGCAATGAATTTCTCACATTTCGCTGTTTTCCCAAACGGATCTCTGCCAAATTGCCAGCAATGCATCGGAATAGCATTTGTAAGATGGGTCTAGGAGAAAGTGTTGCCTAGCAGTTGTTTGCACTGAACGTCTCCTTTTTAGGAATTTTCACAAACGGAGCTCTTCCAAATAGCCAGCAGTGGAACCGAATAGCATTTTTAGCGTGTTTCCAGGAGAAATTCATGCCTACGAGTGATTTCGAATGAATTGCTCAGGTATAGCTGTTTTCACAGCGTAGCTCGGTCAAGTTGCTAGCTGTGCATCCGAATAGCAATTTTAGGATGGGAGCAGGAGGAATTCGTGCTTCCCAATAATCCGCAGTAAATTTCTCATGTTTCGCTGTTTTCACAACGTATAACTGCCAAATTCTCAGCAGTGTATCAGAATTGCAGAAGGAGGACGATTCAATTAGACTTTCCTCGCTCGCAGCGAAAAGGGTCATGTTTTGCTATTTTCACGGAAGGAGCTCTAACAAAGGGCTTAACAGTGCAACCGAATGGTATTTTGTGGATATATCAAAGAGAAATACGTACCTACCAGTGAGCTGCAATGACTGGCTCATGTTTAGCAATGTTCACGAAAGGAATCTCTACCAAATGTCCAGCAGGGGATGCTATTGGCTTGTGAAAGACGATTCTCAGAAAAATCGGTGCCTAGCAATGATCCTGAACGAATTTCTCATAATTTCTCATATTTTCCTATTTTCCTTTTCTGAAACAGCGTACATTTCAAATGGACTGGGTCCCCTTGTAGCTAGACATTGCTCTTGTCTGTAGCTGCACTATGATTCGAATTTCTCATATTTTCCATTTTCACACACGCAGATTAGTCTTCTGGCCAGCAATGTAACCGAAAAGCATTTGAAAGATGGGTCTAGGAGAAAGTGTTGCCTAGCAGTTGTTTGCACTGAACGTCTCCTTTTTAGTAATTTTCACAAACGGAGCTCTTCCAAATAGCCAGCAGTGGAACCGAATAGCATTTTTAGCGTGTTTCCAGGAGAAATTCATTCCTACGAGTGATTTCGAATGAATTGCTCAGGTATAGCTGTTTTCACAACGTAGCTCGGTCAAGTTGCTAGCTGTGCATCCGAATAGCAATTTTAGGATGGGAGCAGGAGGAATTCGTGCTTCCCAATAATCCGCAGTAAATTTCTCATGTTTCGCTGTTTTCACAACGTATAACTGCCAAATTCTCAGCAGTGTATCAGAATTGCAGAAGGAGGACGATTCAATTAGACTTTCCTCGCTCGCAGCGAAAAGGGTCATGTTTTGCTATTTTCACGGAAGGCGCTCTAACAAAGGGCTTAACAGTGCAACCGAATGCTATTTTATGCCTATTTCAAAGAGAAATTCGTACCTATCAGTGAGCTGCACTGACTGGCTCATGTTTAGCAATGTTCACGAAAGGAATCTCTACCAAATGTCCATCAGGGGATGCTATTGGCTTGTGAAAGACGATTCTCAGAGAAATCTGTGCCTAGCAATGAACCTGAATGAATTTCTCATATGTATCAATTTTCACACTCGCAGATTAGTCTTATGGCCAGCAATGCAACCGAATAGCATTTGTAAAATGGTTCCAAGAGAAAGTGTTGCCTAGCAGTGCTTTTCACTGAACGTCTCCTTTTTAGCAATTTTCACAAAAGGGACTCTGCCAAATAGCCACTAGTGCTTTCGAATAGCAATTGGAGGTTGGTTCAAGGGGAAAGTCGTGTCTAGCACTGATGTGGGCTTAAGAATTCTTCGTTAGCTCTTTTCACGTGCCTAGCTTACATTTTGACAGAATTTCTGATGTTTAGCTATTTCACAAACGGATCTCTGCCAAATGGGCAGGACTGTAATCGAATAGGATTTTTAGGGTGGTTCCAGGAGCAATTCGTGCCTACGAATGATTTGGTATGAATTGCTCATGTGTAGCTGTTTTCACAGCGTATCTCGGTCATGTTGTTGCTGTGCATCGGAATAGCAAGTTGAGGATGGGAACAGGAGGAATACTTGCTTTCCAATGGTGTGGAATTCTTTCTCATGTTTAACTGCTTTGAAACCTTCGTACAAATCGTACATCTGTCAAATTGACAGCAGTGCATCTGAATAGCATTTGTAAGATGGGTCTAGGAGAAATTCATGACTACCAATAATCCGCAATGAATTTCTCACAGTTCGTTGTATTCCCAAACGGATCTCTACCAAATTGCCAGCAATGAATCGGAATAGCATTTTTAAGATGGGTCTAGGAGAAAGTGTTGCCTAGCAGTGGTTTGCACTGAACATCTCATTTTTAGGAATTTGAACAAACGGATCTCTGCCAAATGGGCAGGAGTGTAATCGAATAGCATTTTTAGGGTGGTTCCAGGAGCAATTCGTGCCTACGAGTGATTTGGAATGAATTGCTCATGTGTAGCTGTTTTCACAGCGTATCTCGGTCATGTTGTTGCTGTGCATCGGAATAGCAAGTTGAGGATGGGAACAGGAGGAATACTTGCTTTCCAATGGTGTGGAATCCTTTCTCATGTTTAGCTGCTTTGAAACCGTTGAAATCGTATCTCTGTCAAATCGACAGCAGTGCAGCTTGATATCAAATTTTAGGCTGGTACCAGGAGAAATTAATGACTACAAATAATCCGCAATGAATTTCTCACATTTCGCTGTTTTCCCAAACGGATCTCTGCCAAATTGCCAGCATTGCATCGGAATAGCATTTGTAAGATGGGTCTAGGAGAAAGTGTTGCCTAGCAGTTGTTTGCACTGAACGTCTCCTTTTTTGGAATTTTCACAAACGGAGCTCTTCCAAATAGCCAGCAGTGGAACCGAATAGCATTTTTAGCGTGTTTCCAGGAGAAATTCCTGCCTACGAGTGATTTCGAATGAATTGCTCTGCTATAGCTGTTTTCACAGCGTAGCTCGGTCAAGTTGCTAGCTGAGCATCCGAATAGCAATTTTAGGATGGGAGCAGGAGGAATTCGTGCTTCCCAATAATCCGCAGTGAATTTCTCATGTTTCGCTGTTTTCACAACGTATAACTGCCAAATTCTCAGCAGTGTATCAGAATTGCAGGAGGACGATTCCATTAGACTTTCCTCGCTCGCAGCGAAAAGGGTCATGTTTTGCTATTTTCACGGTAGGAGCTCTAACAAAGGGCTTAACAGTGCAACTCTGCTTTACGAAAGGGCTCTGAACCAAGAGAGCCCAAATCACAGCCCCCCCAGACTGGAACGCGGGGAGAAGACCCCAGCCCAACTTGAACCCCAGGGGTATTGGAGTGACGAAAAGCCCTGGGCTGCATAAGCCTTTCCACCTGCCAACTCCGAGTGCCCTTGAGTCCCCCCGACCTAAAGGGGGGCAGGAAACTGGAATGGCCTGGGGTAACTCTTCCCCCATAACTGGGGGGATCCTGGGGCATCCATGGGAATGTAGGTGGGTTCGAACTTCCCCAGGTCACTGGCTGAAGTGACCCCACTCAGTTCGGTCTCGATAGGGGGAGAGATGTGACGAAGGGGGACTGTTCTTACTGGGGGTCTGTGAATGCTGTGTTGGTGCCTCAGTTTCCCCTTTGCAGTTCTTTAGTATCTAGCAAAACAAGAGACCAGTGTACCTAAATGCCTGACACTCTGTCTCCTTGCAACTGATGGCCTGGGCCCCTCCTCTGCAAAGGTGCCAACTGAAGGTGTTGGAGACTTTCACGGAGTGTGGGGGAGTACGGCCCTGCACACCTCTTCCTGGGACTCACAGGGACTCTCAGCCAGCCTGTAAAGCAGAAGGTTTATTGAACAACAGGAGCACAGGCTACAGCAGAGCTAGTGTTCAGAGCCAAAACCTCTCAATCTTGCCTTTCTGGGCAACCCTGCAGCCCCACTCGCTGGACAGGAGCCCCGCCAAATCGCGATCCCGCCGGCAACCCCACACCCCCGCTCTTCTGGCAGGAGCCCGCAACCATGGAGCCCCGCTCTCCCGGCAGGAGCCCGGAGACTCCTGCTACCCCGCCAAGAGCCCAGCAACCCGCAGTCCCGCTCCCCCACCCAAGTGCAGAAGCCCCGCAGACCCACTCTCTTGGCCTGGAGCCCGCAACCCTGTGTGATGGAGTAGGAGCTGTCTGTGTGGGGTTGGGAGAGCCGGGGAGGACTTTAGGTGAGGGACAGGTATTCAGCCTGTAACCTGAGCTAGGCAGGGGGGAGGGGAGGTCAACACCTTTGCCAGGGGAGCTAGACAAAGAAAAAGAGCCGAGTGGAGGGGGGGAGTCCGTTTCGGTTTGGGGCTGGATGGTGGGAGTTCAGGGAATCCTAGGCTGGGATCCAAGCACCCTGAACCCCAGAAAGGTCCTAGCTCTGAACACGAGCTCTGCTGTAGCCTGTGCTCCTGATGTTCAAGAAACCTTCTGTTTTACTGGCTGGCTGAGAGTCCCTGTGAGTCCCAGTAAGAGCGGTGCAGCCAGGACTGCCCCACACTCCGTGACAGTCTCCAACACCTTCAGTTGGCACCTTTGCAGAGGAGGGGCCCAGGCCATCATTTGCTAGGAGACAGAGTATCAGGTATTTAGATGCACTGGCCTCTTGCTTTGCTAGATACTTAACGGCATAGGGGACACTGAGGCACTAACACAGTGTTAGGTAAAAAGCAAGTCCTACTCACCTCTCCAGCACCCGAGTTCGTGCGGAGTTGGTATGGGGCTCAGAAATCTGTCAGAGACCAGACAACAATTCGTTGATCAACGGGCTCACACCATCCTTAGCTTAAAAGCAGAGCTTGGGAGTAAGTGTGGCCAGTTTATTAGTGGTGAGCATCAATGTTTATACACAGAAATAAACAAAGTGATTAACAGATCATATTGGTCATGCATAATCAATCAAGATTCTACAGGATAAAACAGGTTAAAATGTAAATTAGAAAAGACAAAGGAGGATATGGCTACTTATTGGGAGGGGGGAGGTGTCAGAAGTAGTTCGCAGGTCAGAGCTTTGATTAAAAGTTTCAGACAGAGACATCAAGTCTGGATTAAGTTTAAACTCATGAAAAGTTCAGACTCAACATTCCTCCATTTGTAGCTTTGGGATAATTATTTACCAAAGCTACACCCCATTTTAAGGAGCCAAGGGCCGCTTGGCAATTTCAGCCTTGGCCAACTCGAAGAGAGTAAGGCCTTTGGCTGAAGTAGAAAAAGAATAAACTGACCCACATGAGTTTATGAGGGAGGGGACACATTGAATACAGCAACACAGTATTATAAGGATTACTATGGCCCCAACAATACCCACCAAGAGTTTTTTAACCCACCCAAATCCAGGCAGCCAATTCCATAAGGCTCACCACCAATCATAAGGTGGCTGGCCAGAGGAGTAGTTCTTAGCCATTTCCCTTAGATGTTTGGTATGTTGAAAAGTGTCAGGGTAGGTGTTGTTTACATAAGCAGAAAATAAAATAAAAAGGCATAATAAAAAAACATACAGTTGTCAGAATAAAAGGTCCTCTCATTTTTTTGAGTCAATTTAAGTCTGATGTCTGAAAGAGGTAAGCTGGTCCACTGGTCAGAGGCAGTGTCCTTAGTGGTGGCAAGAGCTGCTGGTTCGTCACTGTGGTCCACTACGGCTGGCTTGACGTGGGAGTGGTGGATCCAGGATTTGCGTCCTTCCAGGAACACTGCAGTCTGGGTTGTTAAAAGAACCTGGTGGGGGTCCAGTAAACCTTGGCTGGAGGGCGTCGCCACGAACGAACTTTTTGGCCCAGACGAAGTCCCCTGGTTGGAACGGGTGGATCGCTTTCCAAAGGGTACGGAGGCAAGCCTGTAGGGAGAGAAACTGGCACGCGGTCATATGATCCCCTCCCAATAGTGAAACATCAGCACGTGGTAGCGCCCCGCCTTTGAAAGGGGGGTGTCCATAGAGCAGTTCAAAGGGGGATAATCCCAATACACGGGTTGGGCGAGTACGAAGGTGAAACAGGACCAAGGGAAGTACCTGAGGCCACTTTAACCCTGTTTCCTGACAGTATTTAGCCAATGTAAGCTTAAGCTCCCTATTCATACGCTCAACTTTCCCGCTAGACTGGGGGTGGTAGGGTGTATGAAAGGAGTGTGAAATGCCCAGTCCTTGTTCTAAATGGCCAAGGACATTACCAGTAAAGTGGGGTCCGCGATCTGAATCAAGTATGAGAGGGATGCCAAAACGGGGTACAATGTCTCTAAGGAGGATCTTCGCCACTGTGGCAGCAGTACAATTAGCAGTAGGAAAAGCTTCGACCCATGAAGTCAGAGGGCAAACCAAAACAAGGAGGTGTTTTTTCCCAAAAGCCTTTGGCATATCTGCAAAGTCAATTTGAAGATGTTGAAATGGAGCAGCAGGTGGCGGTCTTCCACCCTTAATTTTGTTAAGAGGCGGAGCAGGTCCATTTCGCTGACATGTGCTGCATGCTTTCACTATTGACAGGCAGTAGGGTTGAATGCCTGGAGCATACCAAAAGCGAGCGATGGTGTCCACAAGGGCGTGCGTGCCGTAGTGACCCCCCTTATCATGGTGCCAGCGAACTGCCACGGGGTATGTGGAGCGAGGGAGGCAGGCTCGGCCATCCGGCATAAGCCAGGTCCCTTTGACCAGAGTGGCTCCGAGGCTCTCCCACGACTGTAGTTCAGCAGCGGGTACCGGTACGGGGTGCGGTGGAGTAAAGGAGGAGGTCACAATAGCCAACGTGGGCATGGCTAAGGGTAAGACGGCAGCCGCCTTGGCGGAGGCGTCAGCCAGGGCATTCCCACGGGTGACGGGGCTATCATCTTTAGTATGGGCCCGGCAATGAACTACAGCCAGGACCGAGGGTTCTTGGAGGGCATCCAAAAGCTTGTGGATGAGGGGGAGGTGCTGAATGGGTTTACCGGCAGCTGTCTGGAAACCCCGAAACTTCCAGAGGTGGATGTGACAATGCACAACTCCAAAAGCATACTTGCTATCAGTAAAAATGGTAACGGTCTTACCAGCGGCCAACTGGCAAGCTCGGGCCAGGGCATAGAGTTCGGCGGCTTGGGCTCCCCAGTTGCCTGGCAGTGAGGCGGCCTCTTGAATGTCCCATTCAGAGGTGACTGCATAACCGGTGAAACGCTTGCCATCAACATAGAAGGAGCTTCCGTCCGAGAAGAGGATGCAATCAGGGTTGTCCAGTGGCACATCAAACAGGTTGTTCCTTATCTGTAAGATGCTATGAACTATTTCCACACAATCGTGCTGATCCTGGAAGACTGGCAGGTCAGGAAGCAAGGTAGCTGGATTAAGGGGCCCACACCTTTCAAAAATTAGGTTAGTGTCTTCTAGGAGTTCGGCCTCTAGCTGCTGCTGACGATGGGCCGAAAAGACTTGGGTCGTGCCCCTACGCAGAAGGGCTGACAAGGCATGAGAGGTCCAGACCGTGGTAAAATGACCCAGGGTCAGGCTCTTTGCCTTTGTGATCAGCAGGGCAGCTGCTGCCAGAGTCCGGGTGCAGGATGGGGTTCCCTGAGCGACAGGGTCGATCTGCTGGGAGTAAAAAGCAAGCGGAAAATGGTGGGGCCCGCTCAGCTGGGTAAGGACGCCACTAGCAATTCCGCCCTTCTCGTGGACAAAAAGGTGAAAGGGTTTGCTGTAATTGGGGGGGCGGAGAGACATGGAGGAGGCCACACTGTCCTTGAGTAACTGAAAGGCTTGGATCGTGTCTGGGGACCACTGCAAAGGGTCAGGAGCAAGGTTAGCAGTGAGTCGGTGGAGCGGTTTGCTCAACTCCCCGCAGGACGGCAACCAAGGGCGACAGAAGCCAATTAATCCTAAGAAACCTCGAAGTTGTTTCTTGGTGTTTGGCAGAGGGCAGTTTTGGATAGTCTTTATGCGGGCTGGGTTCATTTGTCTCCCCTCTGGGGTTAACAGGAAACCCAGATATCGAACCTTTTGTGAGACCCACTGAATCTTGTTAGGGTCTACCTTGTGGCCTCTGGTGTGTAGGTATAATAAAAGTGCCTTACCATCGATGCGGAGGGCGGCTTCTTCGCGGTTACCTAGTAGGATGTCATCTACGTATAGGACTAACGTGGATCCCTGCGGACTGGTGAAGCCTTCCAAGTCGTGGCGTAGGCATTGGCTGAAAATCGTGGGGCTGTCTCTGTAGCCTTGAGGAAGTCGTTGCCAGACATAACTTTGTTCCTCCCAGGTGAAACCAAAGAGATATTGAGAGTCTGGGTGCACAGGAATGCTGAAAAAGGCTGATTTTAAGTCAATAACAGTGAACCATTTAGCATCCCAGGGGATTTGGCTGATGATAGTAGCTGGATCAGGAACTACTGCATGAAGAGGGACCACATACTGATTAATAACCCGTAGATCCTGTACAAAGCGCCAACGAATAGGGTCTCCGTCCTTTTTAGGAGGCTTTTTGACAGGCAGTATAGGGGTATTACAGGGAGTGCGCTGAGGGCGGACTAGCTTTTGTGCAATGAATCCCTCGATAATGGGGCGGATGCCTTTCCGGGCTTCCAGCGACAGGGGGTATTGGGGGACTGACGGGGGGGCTAAGGAGGGCTTCACTTGAATCCTTACTGGCTCTGCCGAAAGGAGCAGGCCAACATCAGTGTCAGAAATTCCCCAGAGGGTTGAAGGCAAGTCAGTGAGGTCAGGGGAGAGAGGGGGGGGGGTTTCCCAATTACCCTGAGTTAGGGCTGAATCTCCTAACACTGTCATCAATAATCCTACCCCTTCAGGAGTGCAGGTTAAAGTAGCCTCAAGCTTACAGAGTAAATCCCGGCCCATCAAAGGGATCGGACAAGCTGGGGGAAAAAGAAAACGGTGAGAAAAACATTTATCAGCATAAATAACATTTAGAGGCAAAGTGAGTCCCAGAGACTGTGGGTTGCCTTCCACCCCAGTTGCAGTTTTAACCTCAGAGGATAGCCAGGGAGAGGGGGCATGATTTAAAAGAGAGAAAGTAGCTCCAGTATCAATGAGGAAACAGACAGGCAGTCCCTGGACTGAAAGGGTTAGACGAGGCTTTTTGCTGGGAGGGGAGAAAGTGAGGAAAGAGCCGGCTAAAGACATTAAGGAAATAAGACCATCACATTGTTTGCCTTCGCCCCCGGGGTACCGTCATTGAGAAGGCTGAGTTTGCTGCAGCTGCTGCTTTTGCCCGTAGTTGATCCAGGCCTGAGGAACAGGCTGGGCTGGTGGTGCAGCGGTGTATTTGTCCCTGGTGTAAGTATCTGCGGATGCGACCGGACCCTCTGGGCGTCCCCAGGGGCATTCACGTTTAAAGTGACCGGGCTGTCCGCACTGAAAACAATTTCCTGATGGCTGGGGTTGCCAGGACCCTCTTCCCCGAGCACCCTGAAATTCCCTGCCACGGCCACGGCTTCTGCCTCGAATACCACCGCGAAAAGCTAAAGCCATCAACTTATATTCTTCCTTTTTCTCTTTCTTTTTACTACTTTCCCTTTCTTTCTCCCATGCAAAACTCCTTCCGAGGTGTGCCCCTCCAATTCCTCCTTATCCCTCTGCAGAGATTCCAATCTGGAGTCCTGCAGATTCCCCTCTGCGCCCTGGAGAGAGTCCCCTTGCGGAGGAATAGGGGCAGGTGCAGTGGGGACCAACTGACGAGTTAAAACACGCCGTGGTTTACACCCTTCATCGAAATAACATGGAGGGGGTTCACTCTCGGAAGAATACCTGACTGCCATAATTTTTAAAGATTTCCACAGCTCTGCTGCTGTGTCCCAACAAAACCAGTAACATAACTGTCCCGGATGGTCTTTTTCGATCTGGCTCCTTACTCCTCTTAAGGCAGCCTGTTCGAAAGAGCCATACGAAGGCCACCTCATCTCCGGGTCGGCCAATACCGCGGTATACCCAGTCCAATTCCTTACACACAGTGTGTACAACTTCCTCTTAGACGTTCCTGTCTGTACTGGGAGTTTCCCTTCAATCCATAACTTATTTACAATCCCCAGCGGACTCTCAAGAGGCACGCTAGTCCCTTGACCCATGGTGTCTGACAGGACCCCTCCAACTGGCGTTTATCCTGCTGTCCAGTACACGACCCCTCAATATTGAATTGGCTGGGAGAAATCTCCCGTGGCGCCTGCCAATTCGTATATGAGTGGTCTGACCACTGGACAGAGGCACCGCACCAGAAGGAATCCCGGACGAGCCCCCAAATTGTTAGGTAAAAAGCAAGTCCTACTCACCTCTCCAGCACCCGAGTTCGTGCGGAGTTGGTATGGGGCTCAGAAATCTGTCAGAGACCAGACAACAATTCGTTGATCAACGGGCTCACACCATCCTTAGCTTAAAAGCAGAGCTTGGGAGTAAGTGTGGCCAGTTTATTAGGGGTGAGCATCAATGTTTATACACAGAAGTAAACAAAGTGATTAACAGATCATATTGGTCATGCATAATCAATCAAGATTCTACAGGATAAAACAGGTTAAAATGTAAATTAGAAAAGACAAAGGAGGATATGGCTACTTATTGGGAGGGGGGAGGTGTCAGAAGTAGTTCGCAGGTCAGAGCTTTGATTAAAAGTTTCAGACAGAGACATCAAGTCTGGATTAAGTTTAAACTCATGAAAAGTTCAGACTCAACAACAGCATTCACAGACCCAAGTAAGAACAGTCCCCCTTCGTCACATCTCTCCCCCCCTTCGACGGACTCCCCCACACTCCGTGACAACTGGTGGTAGCGGTGGGATCTACTGCACCCCGTGGATGGCGCTTCCTGCAGTAAGTGACTGGGGAGCAGTAAAACGAAGGGGCGATTTCAGGAGGCAATTAACCCCTGGGAGCGTGTGACCAGAGCAAAGGACTTTGCAGTAACAGGGTCCCCCGGGGGGATTGCAGGAGGAGTCCCGGGGCGGACGACTCTGCAGCACGACCCTGGAAGAGAGGGGGGGTGACCTGAAGAAGGGCTGGTGCACGAGGGGTCTCCCTGGAACCGGTGGGAAGCTGAGAGCACAGGCCGGCAAGTGGCCCGCAGGAAGATGTATGCTAAGCACCTTAAGAAAGACCTGGTGGAGCTATGCCGGCAGAGGGGGCTGCGCATTGGGAGGTCCACCAAAGACCAGCTAATTGCCCAGCTGGAGGAGAGGGATCGCTTGGGTGAATCGAGCCCTGTCCCAGAGGGAAGTCGCCCAGCAGATGCAGTGTGGGCCCCGGGGCCTGACATGGCTGGGAGGGGCCAGACTGCTGCCGAGGACACCCCGAGACCCTGCCCACCTATACCTAGGGGAGGGGTTGGGGGAAGCCCAGTGAATACTGAGGGCACCCTGAGCCCGGCGGCCAGCAGGGGATCGTCCCGGCAGAGCTCCCCGTCCCTGGAACGGATGCGGTTGGAATATGACAGGGAGGCGCTCGAGTTAAGGAGGCAAACACTGAAGGAGCGGGAGAACCAGCGTAAAGACGAGGGGAACCAGCGCCAGCATGAGCTGGAACTGGCCCGGCTGAGGAGCAGCGAGGCCCCGGCTACGGTGAGTGAGGGGGGACCCAAGCCTACAAAAAGCTTTGCTAAGGGCTTCCGGGCCCAGCAAGCTGCACAGGGTTGACCCTGCAGACAGGATCCCGTTTCTCCCCCCCTTATGGGACTCCACAGCCGTGGACGTGCACAGCCGAATGAAAGGGGCGGTGTCACGGAGTGTGGGGGAGTCCGGCCCTTCACCCCTCTTCCTGGGACTCACAGTGACTCTCAGCCAGCCAGTAAAACAGAGGGTTTATTGGACAACAGGAACACAGGATACAGCGGGGCTCGTGTTCAGAGCCAGGACCCCTCAATCTGGCCTTTCTGGGGGTTCAGGGTGTTTGGATTCCAGCATAAGATCCCCCTGAAATCCCACCCCCCAGCCCCAAACCGAAAACTGACCCAACCCTCTCCACTCAGCTCCTTTTCCTTTGTCTAGCTCCCCGGGCAGCGGTGTTGACCTCCCCTCACCCCTGCCTAGCTCATGTTACAGGCTGAATACTTGTCCCTCACCTAAAATCCTCCCTGGCTCTCCCATCTCCCACACAGACACCCATCTCCCACACAGACAGCCCCTACTCCATCACAGGCGGAGGCAGGGGACTATGAACTGTTCAAACAGGCCCTGCTGCGCGAGTTTGGGCTGACTCCCGAGATGTACCGGGAGAGGTTCCGGAGTCAGTATAAAACCCCAGAGGTCTCATATCTGCAACTAGCCGTCCGCGGGGCCCAGACGAAGGGAGACGTGATTAAACCGCTGGTACTGGAGCAACTGTATGAGGGGTGCCCATCCGACCTGAGGCTGTGGTTGAGGGACCAAAAGCCAGAGAACCCACGACATGCAGGGCGGCTGGCTGATGACTTTGTGAAGAGCCGGTCGCGGGTGGCAGGGAGGAGTCCCAAAGGAACAGGCTCGCCACGATGCAGCGAGAGAGTCATCCCGGGACCTCCAGAAGGGGGAATAGGGAGAACCCCCCTCCCAAGGGGAACGCCCAGCGTCAGGGACAACCACCCGACTCAAGGGGACCAACGGGACATGAGCTGCTATCAATCTGGCCAGAGGGGGCCACATCTGGTCCCAGTGCCCCAGGCTCAAACACAGACTGAGCAGACCGACCCCACACCGGGTTAACTTGGTAGAGACCGAGTCGGATGAGGGGCAGCGTTCGCAGGAAAGCGGGGGCTGGCCACACGCCACCTGCAAAGGAGGGACGAGGGCCCCAGGTCAGCTCCTCTGAGGGGCTGGATGCTCCAGGCTCCGAGTTTTGGGTTTACAGTGTGGTGTACGGGGCTACCCCTCCGGAAAGAGTACCTTGTTTCCCTGGAGGTAGATGGGAGGAAGGTCACTGGGTACTGGGACATGGGCGCAGAGGTGATGCTGGCCCGGCCCGGGGTGGTGGCCCCAGATCGGATGGTGCCCAACACTTACCTGACCGTGAGGGGTGTGAGCGGCACCCCATTCAAGGTGCCTGTGGCAAGGGTACACCTGAAGTGGGGGGCCAAGGAGGGCCCCAAGGACGTGGGGGTACACCCCCATTTGCCCACGGAGGTGTTAATGGGGGGCGACCTCGAGGGCTGGCCAAGCAACGCCCAGGGTGCCCTGGTTCGTGACCCGTAGTCAGAGTCGATGCAGGACACTGCGCTCTGACAACGGGGAAGGTAGTCTGCCCGAGGCGCAGGTCCCTAACCTGGTGGGGAGGGAACGCCCAGAGACACGGCCCAGAGAGGTTGAGAGAGCAGGTCCCCATCCCTGTCCCAGCTGCTGAGTTCCAGGCCGAGTGGCAGAAAGATCCCTCCTTGCGGAAGCCAGGGGACCTGGCTGACCTCAGTCGGGGACAGACCATGAGGAGAGGTTGCAAGGAGAGGTTCCGGTGGGAGAAGGGGTTCCTGTACCGAGAATGGGCTCCCCCCGGGGAAGTGGAGTCATGGGGGATCAGGAGGCATCTGGTGGTTCCCCAGAAGTTTTGCCACAAGCTATGGTGTTGGCCGTGTGTGGACATTGGGAGGAGCAGGGAGAGGACCTTTAGTGGATCTGTTCCCGGGGACAAAAGCTGGTTCCCCCCTGGAGGCGATTCCCCTCTCTGATCAGCTGACCCTGGCCCAGCAGGCTGAGATCAGAGGTGTGCTGCATCTGTACCGACAGCTGTTTTCCAACCAGCCTGGATGCACTAATTTGACTGTCCACCGGGTGGAGACCGGGTCACACCCCCCTATATGATTCCCCCCTTTTCGGGTCACCAGAAAAACTGCCCAGGACCTAGAAAGAGAGGTCAGGGACATGCTGGCCTTGGGCCTTGCCAGTGGTGCTGGTTCCCAAGAAGGACGGGTCGATCCGGTTCTCTGTGGACTATCGAAAGCTCAATGCCATCACTGTATTGGATGCCTACCCCATGCCCAGGAGAGCTCGGTACCTCACCACCATGGATCTTACTAAGGGCTACTGGCAAGTGCCGCTGGACGCAGATGCCAGGCTGAAATCGGCCTTTATCACCCCTCTGGGGCTCTACGAGTTTCTGACCCTGCCCTTCGGCCTCAAGGGAGCGCCGGCCACCTTCCAGCACCTGGTGGATCAGCTACTGAGGGGGATGGAAAGTTTTGCCGTGGCATATATTGACGACATCTGTGTCTTCAGCCAGTCCTGGGAGGAACACGTGTCCCAGGTTAAACAGGTGCTGGACTGACTCTGAGAGGCTGGGGATGGCAGAAGTATCTTACCTGGGCCATCGGGTGGGGAGCGACTGCCTAGAGCCGGAACCAGCCAAGGTGGAGGTGATCAGAGACTGGCCCGCTCCCCAAACCAAGAAGCAGGTCCAAGCCTTTATCGGGATGGCGGGGTACTATCGAAGGTTCGTGCCCCACTTTAGCGCCATAGCCATCCCCATCACTGAGCTGTGCAATAAGGGGAAGCCAGACAAGGTGGTCTGGACCGAGGAGTGTCAGCAGGCTCTCCGGGCGCTGAAGGAGGCTCTGGTTAGTGGCCCAATACTGGCAAACCCAGATTTTGACATGCCCTTTATGGTGTTCACTGATGCCTCAGACACGAGACTGGGGGAGGTGTTGATGCAGGAGGAGGAAAAGGGGGAGAGACACCCCTTCGTGTACCTGAGCAAGAAGTTGCTACCCCGGGAGCAGAACTACGCGGCCATCGAGAAGGAATGCCTGGCCATGGTGTGGGCCCTTAAGAAACTGGAGCCATATCTCTTTGGGCGCCACTTCACCGTGTACACCTACCACTCTCCCCTGACCTGGCCGCACCAGATGAAAGGAGCCAACGCCAAGCTCCTGAGGTGGAGCCTGCTCCTGCAGGACTATGACATGGACGTGGTCCATGTGAAGGGAAGTGCCAACCTGATAGCGGACGCGCTGTCCCGGAGAGGGGGCCCTGAACTTCCCCGGATCACTGGGCAGAGTGACCACGCTCAGTTCAGTCTCGAAGGGGGGAGAGATGTGCTGGAGTAGGGGCTGTCTGTGTGGGGGTTGGGAGAGACGGGGAGGACTTTAGGTGAGGGACAGGTATTCGGCCTGTAACCTGAGCTAGGCACGGGTGAGGAGAGGTCAACACCTCTGCCCGGGGAGCTAGACAAAGGAGAGAGCCGAGTGGAGAGGGGGAGTCAGTTTCGGTTTGGGGCTGGGTGGTGGGAGTACAGGGAATCCTACACTGGGATCCAAGCGCCCTGAACCCCAGAAGGGCCAGATTGAGAGGTCCTGGCTCTGAACACTAGCTCTGCTGTAGCCTGTGCTCCTGTTGTTCAATAAACCTTCTGTTTTACAGGCTGGCTGAGAGTCCCTGTGAGTCCCAGGAAGAGGGGTGCAGGGCCGGACTCCCCCACACTCCGTGACAGTCTCCAACACCTTCAGTTGGCACCTTTGCAGAGGAGGGGCCCAGGCCATCAGTTGCTAGGAGACAGAGTGTCAGGCATTTAGGTGCACTGGTCTCTTGCTTTGCTAGATACTTAAGAACTGCATAGGGGACACTGAAGCACCAACACAGCATTCACAGACCCCCAGTAAGAACAGTCCCCCTTCGTCACATCTCTCCCCCCTTCGAGACCGAACTGAGTGGGGTCACGTCAGCCAGTGACCTGGGGAAGTTCGAACCCACCTACATTCCCATGGATGCCCCAGGATCCCCCCAGTTATGGGGGAAGAGTTACCCCAGGCCATTCCAGTTTCCTGCCCCCCTTTAGGTCGGGGGGACTCAAGGGCACTCGCAGTTGGCAGGTGGAAAGGCTTATGGAGCCCAGGGCTTTTCGTCACTCCAATACCCCTGGGGTTCAAGCTGGGCTGGGGTCTTCTTCCCGCGTTCCAGTCTGGGGGGGCTGTGATTTGGGCTCTCTTGGTTCAGAGCCCGCCTTTTGACCCTTGCCCCCCTCTGGAAAGGCTCCTCTGTGCTGGGCAAGGGTCCTAGATGGGTAAAGACCCCAGGCCAGTAAAAGTTCCGTAGCAGCCTCTGCTGGGTACGCCAGGTTCCCTGGTGCCCTGAGAGGAGGATGTCATGGGCCCAGCACAGCAGTTGGCGGCGATACTTCCAAGGTACCACCAGCTGCCTCCTGATCCCTCCTGACTCCATTTTCCCTGGGCGAGCCCATTCTCGGTACAGGAACCCCTTCTCCCACAGGAACCTTTTCCGGCAACCTCTTCACATGGTTGGCCAGTTCCCTTATTTTCCGCAAAGAGGGATCTTTCTGCACCTCGGCCTGGAACTCAGCAGCTGGGACAGGGATGGGGATTTGCTATCTCACACCGGCTGGGTCTGAGGCCGCAGCCTCTCTGAGCCGAGTCTCTGGGTGTTCCCTCCCCACCAGGTTGGGGCCTGCGCCTCGGGCAGAGTACCGTCCCCATTGTCAGAACGCAGTGCCCTGCGCCGACTCTGATTCCGGGTCACGACCAGGGCACCCCGGGTGTTACTTGGCCAGTCCTCAAGGTCCCCCCCCCATTAACACCTCTGTGGGCAAATGTGGGTGTACCCCCACGTCCTTGGGGCCCTCCTTGGCCCCCCACTTCAGGTGTACCCTCACCACGGGCACCTTGAATGGGGTCCCGCTCACACCCCTCAGGGGCAGGTAGGTGTTGGGCACCATCCAATCTGGGGCCACCACCCCGGGCCGGGCCAGCGTCACCTCTGCGCCCGTGTCCCAGTACCCAGTGACCTTCATCCCATCTACCTCCAGGGGAACAAGGCACTCTCTCCGGAGGGGCAGCCCCGTGCCCACCCTGTAAACCCAAAACTCGGAGCCTGGAGCATCCAGCCCCCCAGAGGAGCTGACCTGGGGCCCTCCTCCCTCCTTCCCAGGTGGAACGCTGCCAGCCCCCCTTTCCTGGGAATGTTGCCTCTCACCCGACTGGGTCTTTACCCAGTCAACCCTCTGTGGGTTGAGTCTGCTCGGTCTGTCCCTGAGCTTGGGGCATTGGGCCCGTATGTGGCCTCGTTGGCCACATTGATAGCAGCCCATGTCTCGTGGGTCCCCTCGAGTGGGTCGGATGGACCTGACGCTGGATGTTCCCCTTTGGTGGGGGTTCTCCATAGGCCCCTGCTGGGAGGTCCCATGGTGACTTTCTCGCTGCGTTGAGGCAGGCCTGCTCCTTCGAGACTTCTCCCTGCTATTCCCTGCCCGACTGTCCACAAATTGGTCGACCAGCTGGCCTGCGTGCTGCGGGTTCTCAGGCTCCTGGTCCATCAACCACAGCCTCAGGTCAGACGGGCACTGCTCATACAGGTGCTCCAGTATGTATAGGTCAAGCATGTCCTCTTTAGTTTGGGCCCCAGCTGTTCACTTGTGGGCATACTCGCGTGGGATCCTCACTGTGTAGCAGGAGGCGGAGGGAAGCTGATTGTCAGGGCTCAGGGCAGCTCCCTGCCAGGCTGAGCCGGTGTCTGTGCTAAGCTCGGCATCAATCAGGTGATTCTGGGAAGTTCGGGGTCCCCAGGCTCCTACAGGAGGGTGAAGCAGGTCACCCCTGCAGCAGGTTAAAGCTGCAGGGTGACAGTGGAGTTGCTGCCCCTGTGAACAGCTGCTGTAGCACTGCCTGGGCAGTACAGGGAGAGCCAGTTATACCCTCCCCCAGCCTTATCGGGGGATGGAAGCACTCACACCCTGGGGACCCACCCACCAGAGCTCTACTGGGGGGGGAGAGTGGCACCCACACATCCAGGATGTTGTAGGGGGGGCAGAGGTACCAGGACACCTGGGCGGGGGATGGGGGGCACCGAAACAGCCGGGATCTTACCTGGCAGGACATCGGCGCCTGCACCCCGACATGAGACGGGGGCGGGGGGAGCAGGAGCATTTCCCAGTTCCAGCCTGTCCCCGTCTGGCCAAGGCACAGAGCTCACAAGCAGAGTTTAAAGCTCCAGCTGCCAAACTGCAAAACAAGCTGGGCCCCGTGGCTGGTGCCTGTGATCCCAGCTCCTGGGGAGGCTGAGGCTGGCGGATCGCTTGAGCTCAGGAGTTCTGGGCTGCAGAGGGCTGTGCCGATCGGGTGTCCACACTAAGTTCAGCATCAATACGGTGATCCCGGGGAAGCTTAGGGTCCCCAGGTTGCCTAAGGAGGGGTGAACCGGCCCAGGTTGGAAACAGAGCAGGTCAAAACTCCCGTGCTGATCAGTAGTGGGATTGCACCTGTGAATAGCCCCTGCAGCATAGCCTGGGCAAGACAGTAAGACATGATCTCTTTTTAGACACCCCCCCATAGTGCCTGGAGGGGGGGATGGGAGCACCCACACGCTGGAGATTCTGACTTGGGGGAGGGATGTCCCCCTGCGACACGGATCTTGAAAAGAGGAACAGCGACACCCACACACCACAGAGCCTGGATGGGTGCAGGGGAACCACACACGGGAGCTAGTTCATGGGGT
The DNA here is from genome assembly GCF_020497125.1 of Mauremys mutica. Taxonomy (NCBI): domain Eukaryota; kingdom Metazoa; phylum Chordata; order Testudines; family Geoemydidae; genus Mauremys; species Mauremys mutica. The sequence continues at coordinate 33,895 of NW_025423162.1, forward strand.
GGGGGACACACCCATATGCGCCATTGCACCATTCTTAATGATAAGAACGGGGGCATCCACTCAACACAGATCCTTAACGGGCGGGGGGACACCCACACACTCCACTATTAACCAGGAGGGACATGGGAACCAGACACCCCCAGTAGCGTGGAGAACTCCCCAAAACCACCGGATCCCTCATGGGGGGTAAGACAGAGGGGATTGTAATGGGGCCCGGTGCACCCACGCACCAGGGATTGTTAAGGGTTGAAGGGACAGGGACACCCACACACACTGAGATCATGGCCTTGGAGGAACGCAAACCCTCCACAGAAGGACCTGGTCTGTTCCATGATGGCAGCCCAGCCTGGATGACTCAAAGTCTCTTTTTATACAGGCACGCCCCAGAGATCCTGACTAGGGGAGAGAGACACCCACCCACCAGAGATCCTTAATGGTCTAGGGTGCACCCACACACCAGGGATTCTTATGGGTGGGAGGAATGGAGACAGCCAGACACACTGAGATCACTTCCTCCAAGGAGCCTGGGCCAGACAGGGAGACACAGTCCCCCTTTACATATCTGCCAGACAACCTTCCTCCCACTCCCTCCACACAATGTTCTTATTTGGAGGTGAAGCCAGGGAAATCCCATGGAGGATTCTTATCTGGGGAACTGGGGTGGGTACCCAGTTAGCACCAGAGATTGTTAAGGGCAGGAGGAACAGGGACACCCACCTCTGTAGCATGGGGGTGGGTCGCCTGCTGGGATCATCTGGGCATATTTCACCTTGTCAGCTCCCTGCCATTGCCTTGGGGGGCCCTTGTTCGCTGCCTCTGGCACCCAGTTTAGCCTCCTTCCTGAGGGCTGAAACGCTTTGATCTATCTTAGGTCTGTGGGATCAATGTGTGTCATGGTGTAATTCTGTGTTATTCGGGGGTCAGACTAGCTGAGCTAATGGCCCCTTCTGCCCTTAAATGCCATGAAAACATTTACCTGGTTTCTCCTTGCACCTGACAGACACCACGGTGAGGGGCCCAATAGAAGATCCTGGACACAGCGCTCTGGCTCTTACTTTACTTGGTGACGTCAGCGCTTTCCTAGAAAAGCTGCTGCTAAAGCGCTGGATTTGGGGAACGGTTCGGCTCCGATTCAGAGATCTGCCTGCGGGGTGTGAACCTGCCACGAGGAGCGGGAAACGCAACCAGCAACGGGGGCGTTGGCTGAGCTCCGGGCTGCCCCCGTGTGGCCAAAGCTTAGAACTGAGCAGCGGAGTTTAAAGCTGGCGCTGGGAGTGACCTGAACACGCGGGGCACGAAGGCTCCTGCGTGTAACGCTTGTTGGGTGGGCAGCTGAGCGTAGCTGATTGCCGGAGTTCAGGGCTGCACCCCGGGGTGCTGAGCAGGTGTCTGTGCTCAGGTTGGCCTCGCTATGATGGTTTCTGGGAAGTTTGGGGCCGCCAGTCTCCCTAAAGATGGGGGAACCAGGCCAGAAAAGGAGGCTTTCAAAACTCTGGTACGAATTGCCAGTGGGACTGACCCTGTGAAGAGCCGCTGCAGCCCCGCCAGGGAGAGCCAGTCTCTCTTTGTGCAGCCCCCTCCATTCCTCAGGACAAGGGTTGTGCTCAGAGATCTGTGCCCCGTGTTTTTACCTCCGTGTGAAGCGCGCAGAGCAAATAACCCTCAGCGCCTCAGCTCAGTTCCAGGCTCCACTTCCACTCGCTCAGGCAAGATGGTGCAGAGCAGGGCCGGCTTTAGGTCTATTCCACCAATTCCTCCGAATCGGGCCCTGGGCCTAAGAGGGCCCCACGTCCAGTGAGAATCCCTTCCCTGGCTAGAGGCGTCTTTTTAATTTTTACTCATCTGGCGGCGCTCTGGGTCTTCGGCGGCACTTCAGCGGCGGGTCCTTCAGTGCCGCCAAAGACCTGGAGTGAGTGAAGGACCTGCCGCCGAAGACTCGGAGCACCACCCAGTGAGTACAAGCCCTGCACTTCCTAAAGCCGGCCCTGGTGCAGAGGAGCCCCTGGGTGGCTGTGGGCCTGGGGAGGAGGCTTTTGATTTTTCGGCCTGACCGCTACGGGCAGCAAGGCCAAACGTCAGATGGCCTGCTCTCCCATCCACCACGCTCATCAGGAACCCTTAGTCGACAGGCTCGGAGAATGCGGGCATCGCCCCCCACTACCTCTCGCATGCAAAGCGAGCGCTCTGCCGCTTGAGCTAATTCCCCGCAGCTGGCCTGACTCTCAGGCACCGGGCAAAAAAAGGCAAGGGCTCTGTGGCCTTAAGCAGAACACAGCCTGAAATGGGGGCGGGGCGCTACCCAGAGCTGGGGAAGGGGGTCCAAGTCCCAGCCACGCTCCTCGGCACAAACTCCAACGCTCCCTCCCTTGGAGTGTGCCTGGGGTGACTTTCTCGCTGCGTTGAGGCAGGCCTGCTCCTTCGAGACTTCTCCCTGCTATTCCCTGCCCGACTGTCCACAAATTGGTCGACCAGCTGGCCTGCGTGCTGCGGGTTCTCAGGCTCCTGGTCCATCAACCACAGCCTCAGGTCAGACGGGCACTGCTCATACAGGTGCTCCAGTATGTATAGGTCAAGCATGTCCTCTTTAGTTTGGGCCCCAGCTGTTCACTTGTGGGCATACCCCTTCGCCCGGTTGACCAGTTGTAGGTATGGGACCTCACGGGTTTTATGTTGTTCCGGAACCTCTTTCCTGTACATCGCAGGAGTCAGCCCAAACTCGTGGAGCAGGGCCTGTTTGAACAGTTCATAGTCCCCTGACTCCGCCCCTTTCATTCGGCTGTACACATCCACGGCTGTGGAGTCCAATAAGGGGGTTAGAAACGGGATCCTGTCTGCAGGGTCAACCCTGTGCAGCTCGCAGGTATTCTCAAAGGCCGTCAGGAAGGTATCTATGTCCTCCCGCTCCTTACGCCGGGCCAGGAAGCCTTTAGCAAAGATTTTTGTAGGCTTGGGTCCCACCTCGCTCACCGTAGCCAGGGCCCCGCTGCTCCTCAGCCGGGCCAGTTCTAGCTCATGCTGGCGCTGGTTCTCCTCGTGTTTATGCTGGTTCTCCCGCTCCTTCAGTTCTTGCCTCCTCAACTCCTCTGTCATATTCCAACCGCATCTGTTCCACGGACAGGGAGCTCTGCCGGGACGATCCCCTGCTGGCCGCCGGGCTCAGGGTGCCCTCATTATTCACTGGGCTTCCGCCAACCCCTCCCCTAGGTATAGGTGGGCAGGGTCTCGGGTTGTCCTCGGCAGCAGTCTGGCCCCTCCCAGCCATGTCAGGCCCCGCGGCCCACACTGTATCTGTTGGGCGGCTTCCCTCTGGGACAGGGCTCGGTTCACCCAAGCGATCCTTCTCCTCCAGCTGGGCAATTAGCTGGTCTTTGGTGGACCTCCCAATGCGCAGCCCCCTCTGCCTGCACAGCTCCACCAGGTCTTTCTTAAGGTGCTTAGCATATATCTTCCTGCTGGCCACTCGCCGGTGTGTGCGCTCAGCTTCCCACCGGTTCCAGGGAGACCCCTTGTGCACCAGCCCTTCTTCAGGTCACTCCCTCTCGGCCAGGGTCGTGCTGCAGAGTCCTCCGCCCCTGGGACTGCTCCTGCAATCCCCCCGGGGACCCTGTTACAGCAAAGTCCTTTGCGCTGGTCACACGCTCCCGGGGTTAATTGCCTCCTGAAATCACCCCTTCGTTTTACTGCTCCCTAGTCACTTACTGCAGGAAGCGCCGTCCACGGGGTGCAGTACATTCCGCCCCTGCCACCAGCTGTCTCAGAGTGTGGGGGAGTCAGCGTCCTGCACCCCCAGCTTCCTGCGATTCACCAGGACTCTCAGGGACAGACCGAGCAGACCCAACCCGCAGAGGTTTGACTGGGTAAAGACCCAGTCGGATGAGGGGCAACATTCCCAGGAAAGGGGGACTGGCAGCGTTCCACCTGGGAAGGAGGGAGGAGGGCCCCAGGTCAGTTCCTCTTGGGGGGGCTGGATGCTCCAGGCTCCGAAGTTTGGGTTTACAGGATGGGCACGGGGCTGGCCCCTCCGGATAGAGTGCCTTGTTCCCCTGGACGTAGATGTGAGGAAGGTCACTGGGTACTGGGACACGGGCGCAGCCAGTAAAGCAGGTGGTTTATTCAGATGCCAGGAACACAGTGCAACACAGGTCTTGCAGGCACAGAGAACCAGATCCCCGCTGTTAGGCCCATCTAGGAGACAGAGTGTCGGGCATTTAGGTGCACTGGCCTCTTGCTTTGCTAGATACTTAAGAACTGCATAGGGGACACTGAGGCACCAACACAGCATTCACAGACCCCAGTAGGAACAGTCCACCTTTGTCACAAGGGTTGCGGAGCCCTAGCAGGGGTGAGGCCGGGAGAGCAGGACCGCGGGGCTCTGTCCGGGGTAGCGGGGCTCTCTCCGGGGTGTCCGGGCACCGGGGCGCCGGAGTTGTGGGGCTCCTGCCGGGAGAGCGGGACCACAGGGTGACGGGATCTGGCTGGGGTGTCGGGGCCCTGGGGCTCCAGCGAGGAGAGTGGGCCTGCGGAGTTGCGTAGTTCTGGCGGGGGAGCGGGACCGCGGGCTTGCGGGGTTCTGGCCGTGGGAGCGGATCCGCGGGACTTGCCGCGCTCAGCTGGGACAGCGGGATCGCTGGGATGCGGAGCTCCGGCCGGGGGAGCGGGACCAAGGAGTTGCGGGGCTGCTGCCAGGAGAGCGGGGCTCCATGGTTGCGGGCTCCTGCCAGAAGAGCGGGGGTGCGGGGTTGCCAGGGGATCGCGGTTTTGCGGGGCTCCGGTCCGGCGAGTGGGGCTGCAGGGTTGTGGGGCTCTGAGTGGAGAGAGTGGTTGCTGCACTTCGTCTGGGGAGTGGGACCGCGGGGTTGCAGGGCTCCTGCCGGGAGAGCAGGACCCAGTGTTGCGGGGCTCGGTCTGCGTTAGCCGGGCTCTGTCCGGGTTGGCGGGGCTCTGTCCAGCGTGTCGGTGCCCCGGGACCCCGGCGGCGAGAGTAGGTCTGGGGAGTTGCGGACTCCAGCCGGGAGAGCGGGGCTGCGGGGTTGCCGTGCTCCGGTCGGGGAAATGGAGCCGCGGGACAGCGGGATCGCGGGGATGCGGAGGTCCGGCCGGAGATGCGGGACCAAGGGGTTGCGGAGATCCGGCCGGGAGAACGGGTCTGCTGGGTTGCGGGGCTCCAGCCTGGGTAGCGGGACGCGGTGTTGCGGGGCTCTGGTCGGGAGAGCGGGGCTGCGGACTTACGGGGCTCCTGCCGGGAGAGCGGGGCTGCGGGGTTCCGGGGTTCCGGCCAGAGAGGGGGGCTGCGGGGTTGTGAGCCTCTGACCGGGAGCTCTGGGGTTGCGAGGTTCTGGCGGGGACGGGGAGCTCCGGCCGGTGGGAGCGGGACGAAGGGGTGGCCGTGCTCCGGTCTGGGAAACGGAGCCGCAGGACTTGCCGCGCTTGGCCGGGACAACGGGATCGCGGGGATGCGGAGGTCCGGCCGGGGATGCGGAACCAAGGGGTTGGGGGCTCCGGCCGGGAGCACAGGTCTGCTAGGTTGCGGGGCTCCTGCCGGGAGAGCGGGGCTGCCGGATTCCGGGGTTCCGGCCAGAGTGCGGGGTTGCGAGCCTCTGACCGAGAGAACGGGGCTGCAGGGTTGCCGGGCTCCGGTCCGGCGACTGGGGGTGGAGGGTTGCGGGGCTCCGGGACAAGAGAGTGGGGCTGCGGGGTTTCTGTACTTGGGCGGGGGAGCGGGACCGCGGGGTTGTGGGGCTCCGGCTGGGAGCTCTGAAGTTGCGAGGTTCTGGCCGGGGGACAGGGCCGCGGGGATGTGGAGCTACAGCCGGAGGAGAGGAAGAAAGGGGTTGCGGAGCTTGGTCCCGGAGAGCGAGACAATACTGTACCTGTCGCCTATGGTGAAGTCTTACTAATGTGGGACAGCCCGAGAAGAGGGTCTCTGCGACATTTATTGTGGAGATGCACGAAATAGATGTGGTTCTGAAGAGAGACAACTAAGAGGGTTGTGTCACCAAAATAGAGTATGGCTGAGAACGTAGCCGGGAAGAGTTCAGAGAGCGCCTGAGGACAAGAAGTCCATGTGTGGCAGTGACTATTTCAATGAGTCGCTATAGTAGTGTTTATAGCCTGCTCTGTTACTTCGGAGAGAATTAGAATGGATCACCTCTTTTGTAAAGTCTTTTCTATGTTCTGGACCCCGCGGACCCACCGAGGGAGCGGGATCCACGCTCCTCCGGCCGGCGCGCGACTCTCCGTACGCGCCCGCTCCCCGGGCAGCTCATTTCGTGGCATTTTTCTAGTCCATTTAGCATAGCGCTCTTGAAAAATAAACTACTTCACCGGAGCTTTTTCAAAAGCCTCAAGGAAAGAGCCTTGACAAGGCAACAGCACCCTCTGCTGGTTTCTAGGAAAAACTCTCTCTGTCGTGCAATAAGACTGGCTACAGCAGGGCTCGGCACCGTTTCAGAAGAGGTGTGCCCAGTCTTCATTTAGTCACTCATTTTTGAGGTTTCGCGTGACCGAAATACATATCAAGGTTTTCAGAAGGTCTCTTTCTTTATGTCTAAAATGTATAACTAAACTAATTGCATCCGAAGAAGTGGGTGTTCACCCACGAAAGCTCATGCTGCAAAACGTCTGTTAGTCTATAAGGTGCCACAGGATTCTTTGCTGCTTTTACAGAACCAGACTAACACGGCTACCCCTCTGATACTAAACTTTGTTTGTATGTATAGTAAATAAGGTTTCTTAAATGATGAAGACGCTTCATCTATATTGAAATTAAAATGGAGAGCGCCCCCGTCCCCATAATCCTCTGCCTCGAATTGGTGGCGAGGACCGGGCAGTGTGAGTGCACTGAAAATCAGCTTCTGTGCAGCCTTCGGCACACGTGCCATAGGTTGTCTAGCCCAGGTTAAGAGGAACATGCATTCCAATTTTACTTCATACAGTTCCAAATTGCATAGTTTACTGGGTTTACAGTCAGGATTTCACTTAGGCTCCACTACCTAGGTGTCTGAGTTTGAGCTGTAACAGCAATCTATGTGTATGCCTACACAGCTATAGAGCCATTTTAATCTAGCTATGGCTAAGCTGCTGCTTGTAATATTAGCCTCTCTATCCAGGCCCTTGGAACTTTGGAAAGAATTAGTCTCGGGAATGAAGTTTCCTAGGCTCATTCTCGTTCCTGACTTTTGAATGCCTTTATTGGAAAAGTCGTCTGTCTTTTTGAGTTCCCCCTTCCTAGTTTCAAAATGCGGCTTATTACATTCTTTCTGTTTCTCGAATTCTTTAAAAACAACTTGAGGTATGGAATCTCAGTCGGGACAGGAGTCTTTGAGCAAATCTGCTGTAGAAATGAAGAGTTAGTCGGCCAGTGATTTGAAAGACACCCACGCTCGAATCATAGGGCAGCTGCAGACTAGAGCAATGTCCAGGTACGAGGGGACCATTTGAAATGTACGCTCTTTCAGAAAAGGACCTAGAAATGGTTTCAAAGCCTGCAGATACCATCAGCCACAGGTATTGGCGCAGGGTTTTGGTTTTTGCCGTTCTGGAGACAGAGCTCCTCTGCAACTACCTAAAGTTTAGTGTGTGCAGATGCAATAGCTATCTATCTATCTAATCACGAACACTAATAAGCATCTTTAATTTTTCTTGTTTAAGCGTTTCCATTTGAGCTCCCTCTGTTCTACTTACAACTTTATTCACTTTTAACAACGTAGCGATCTAGCTAGCTGTCTAGCGATCTAATTATCTATCTAATCACAAACACTAATGAGCACCTTTTATTTTTCTTGTGTACGGTTTACAATTACAAATGGAACTTCCCCTGTTTCACTGACAGCATTTCTCAAGATTTATACAGTTACACTGTCTGTCTCTCGCTCTAGCTCGATCGATGGAGCTAACTAATCACGAACAGTGATAAGAAGCTTTACTTTTTCTCTTTGTAAGAGTCCCTGTTTTCCTGATAGCTTTACTCAAGCGTTATTCAGTTACTCGATCTGGCAATCTAGCTAGCTAGCTATCGGATCAGACAGGCACCTGAATACATAAGACATTATTAAATATAAAAAAGGCTCATTAACCTAAGACTTACACGGCTACCCCTCTGATACTTGTCAGTGAAACAGGGGAAGTTCCGCTGGAAATGCGTAAACAAGAAAAATAAAAGCTCATTAGTTTTAGTGATTAGATAGCTGTCTAGGTCGCTAGACAGCTAGCTAGATCGCTAGCTAGATCAATGTGGAGAAAAGTTGTAAGTAGACCAGGAGGAGTTCAAATGGAAATTCTTAAGCCAGAAAAATTAAAGATGCTCATTAGTGTTTATGGATAGCTAGATATGTAGATAGATAAGGTAACTGTAGAGCTTTTCAGTAATGTCAGTAAAACTGCCGCAGTTCCAATGGCATTGCTTAAACAAGAAAAATTAAAGATGCTTATTAGTGTTCGTGATAGATAGCTAGCTAGCTAGGTAGATAGATCCGTGCATCTGAACACCCTAAACTTTAGATAATTGGCTAATCGCTGTCTCTAGAGCGGCCCAAAACCAACGCCCTGAGCCTGTGAGGTAGCTGTGAGCTGTGGGTAGCTGTAGGCTATGAAGCCATTTCTAGTTCCTTTTCTGAAACAGCGTACATTTCAAATGGACTGGATCCCCTAGTAGCTAGACATTGCTCTTGTCTGTAGCTGCACTATGATTCGAATTTCTCATATTTTCCATTTTCACACACGCAGATTAGTCTTATGGCCAGCAATGTAACCGAATAGAATTTGAAAGATGGGTCTAGGAGAAAGTGTTGCCTAGCAGTTGTTTGCACTGAACGTCTCCTTTTTAGGAATTTTCACAAACGGAGCTCTTCCACATAGCCAGCAGTGGAACCGAATAGCATTTTTAGCGTGTTTCCAGGAGAAATTCATTCCTACGAGTGATTTCGAATGAATTGCTCAGGTATAGCTGTTTTCACAGCGTAGCTCGGTCAAGTTGCTAGCTGTACATCCGAATAGCAATTTTAGGATGGGAGCAGGAGGAATTCGTGCTTCCCAATAATCCGCAGTAAATTTCTCATGTTTCGCTGTTTTCACAACGTATAACTGCCAAATTCTCAGCAGTGTATCAGAAATGTAGAAGGAGGACGATTCAATTAGACTTTCCTCGCTCGCAGCGAAAAGGGTCATGTTTTGCTATTTTCACGGAAGGCGCTTAACAGTGGCCTTAACAGTGCAACCGAATGCTATTTCATGGCTATTTCAAAGAGAAATTCGTACCTATCAGTGAGCTGCAATGACTGGCTCATGTTTAGCAATGTTCACGAAAGGAATCTCTACCAAATGTCCAGCAGGGGATGCTATTGGCTTGTGAAAGACGATTCTCAGAGAAAACTGTGCCTAGCAATGAACCTGAATGACTTTATCATATGTATCAATTTTCACACTCGCAGATTAGTCTTATGGCCTGCAATGCAACCGAAAAGCATTTGTAAAATGGTTCCAGGAGAAAGTATTGCCTAGCAGTGCTTTGCACTGAATGTCTCCTTTTTAGCAAATTTCACGAAAGGAACTCTGCCAAATAGCCACTAGTGCTTTCGAATAGGAATTGGAGGTTGGTTCAAGGGGAAAGTCGTGTCTAGCACTGATGTGGGCTTAAGAATTCTTCATTAGTTCTTTTCAAGAGCCTAGCTTACATTTTGACTGAATTTCTGATGTTTAGCTATTTTCACAAACGGATCTCTCCCAAACGGGCAGGAGTGTAATCGAATAGCATTTTTAGGGTGGTTCCAGGAGCAATTCGTGCCTACCAGTGATTTGGAATGAATTGTTCATGTGTAGCTGTTTTCACAGCGTCTCTTCGTCATGTTTTTGCTGTGCATCCGAATAGCAAGTTTAGGATGGGAACAGGAGGAATACTTGCTTTCCAATGGTGTGGAATTCTTTCTCATGTTTAGCTGCTTTGAAACCTTCGTACAAATCGTACATCTGTCAAATTGACAGCAGTGCATCGGCATGGCATTTGTAAGTTGGGTCTAGGAGAAAGTGTTGCCTAGCAGTTGTTTCACTGAACGTCTCCTTTTTAGGAATTTTCACAAACGGAGCTCTTCCAAATAGCCAGCAGTGGAACCGAATAGCATTTTTAGCGTGTTTCCAGAAGAAATTCATGCCTACGAGTGATTTCGAATGAATTGCTCAGGTATAGCTGTTTTCACAGCGTAGCTCGGTCAAGTTGCTAGCTGTGCATCCGAATAGTAATTTTAGGATGGGAGCAGGAGGAATTCGTGCTTCCCAATAATCCGCAGTGAATTTCTCATGTTTCGCTGTTTTCACGACGTATAACTGCCAATTTCTCAGCAGTGTGTCAGAATTGCAGAAGGAGGACGATTCCATTAGACTTTCCTCGCTCGCAGCGAAAATGGTCATGTTTTGCTATTTTCACGGAAGGAGCTCTAACAAAGGGCTTAACAATGCAACTCTGCTTTACGAAAGGGCTCTGAACCAAGAGAGCCCAAATCACAGCCCCCCCAGACTGGAACGCGGGAAGAAGACCCCAGCCCAACTTGAACCCCAGGGGTATTGGAGTGACGAAAAGCCCTGGGCTGCATAAGCCTTTCCACCTGCCAACTCCGAGTGCCCTTGAGTCCCCCCGACCTAAAGGGGGGCAGGAAACTGGAATGGCCTGGGGTAACTCTTCCCCCATAACTTGGGGGATCCTGGGGCATCCATGGGAATGTAGGTGGGTTCGAACTTCCCCAGGTCACTGGCTGAAGTGACCCCACTCAGTTCGGTCTCGATAGGGGGAGAGATGTGACGAAGGGGGACTGTTCTTACTGGGGGTCTGTGAATGCTGTGTTGGTGCCTCAGTGTCCCCTTTGCAGTTCTTTAGTATCTAGCAAAGCAAGAGACCAGTGTACCTAAATGCCTGACACTCTGTCTCCTTGCAACTGATGGCCTGGGCCCCTCCTCTGCAAAGGTGCCAACTGAAGGTGTTGGAGACTGTCACGGAGTGTGGGGGAGTACGGCCCTGCACACCTCTTCCTGGGACTCACAGGGACTCTCAGCCAGCCTGTAAAGCAGAAGGTTTATTGAACAACAGGAGCACAGGCTACAGCAGAGCTAGTGTTCAGAGCCAAAACCTCTCAATCTTGCCTTTCTGGGCAACCCTGCAGCCCCACTCGCTGGACAGGAGCCCCGCCTTATCGCGATCCCGCCGGCAACCCCACACCCCCGCTCTTCTGGCAGGAGCCCGCAACCATGGAGCCCCGCTCTCCCGGCAGGAGCCCGGAGACTCCTGCTACCCCGCCAAGAGCCCAGCAACCCGCAGTCCCGCTCCCCCACCCAAGTGCAGAAGCCCCGCAGACCCACTCTCTTGGCCTGGAGCCCGCAACCCTGTGTGATGGAGTAGCAGCTGTCTGTGTGGGGTTGGGAGAGCCGGGGAGGACTTTAGGTGAGGGACAGGTATTCAGCCTGTAACCTGAGCTAGGCAGGGGGGAGGGGAGGTCAACACCTTTGCCAGGGGAGCTAGACAAGAAAAAGAGCCGAGTGGAGGGGGGGAGTCCGTTTCGGTTTGGGGCTGGATGGTGGGAGTTCAGGGAATCCTAGGCTGGGATCCAAGCACCCTGAACCCCAGAAAGGTCCTAGCTCTGAACACGAGCTCTGCTGTAGCCTGTGCTCCTGATGTTCAAGAAACCTTCTGTTTTACTGGCTGGCTGAGAGTCCCTGTGAGTCCCAAAAGAGCGGTGCAGCCAGGACTGCCCCACACTCCGTGACAGTCTCCAACACCTTCAGTTGGCACCTTTGCAGAGGAGGGGCCCAGGCCATCATTTGCTAGGAGACAGAGTATCAGGTATTTAGATGCACTGGCCTCTTGCTTTGCTAGATACTTAACTGCATAGGGGACACTGAGGCACTAACACAGCATTCACAGACCCAAGTAAGAACAGTCCCCCTTCGTCACATGTCTCTCACCCTTCGACGGACTCACCCACACTCCGTGACAACTGGTGGTAGCGGTGGGATCTACTGCACCCCGTGGATGGCGCTTCCTGCAGTAAGTGACTGGGGAGCAGTAAAACGAAGGGGCGATTTCAGGAGGCAATTAACCCCTGGGAGCGTGTGACCAGAGCAAAGGACTTTGCAGTAACAGGGTCCCCCGGGGGGATTGCAGGAGGAGTCCCGGGGCGGACGACTCTGCAGCACGACCCTGGAAGAGAGGGGGGGTGACCTGAAGAAGGGCTGGTGCACGAGGGGTCTCCCTGGAAGCGGTGGGAAGCTGAGAGCACAGGCCGGCAAGTGGCCCGCAGGAAGATGTATGCTAAGCACCTTAAGAAAGACCTGGTGGAGCTATGCCGGCAGAGGGGGCTGCGCATTGGGAGGTCCACCAAAGACCAGCTAATTGCCCAGCTGGAGGAGAGGGATCGCTTGGGTGAATCGAGCCCTGTCCCAGAGGGAAGTCGCCCAGCAGATGCAGTGTGGGCCCCGGGGCCTGACATGGCTGGGAGGGGGCAGACTGCAGCCGAGGACACCCCGAGACCCTGCCCACCTATACCTAGGGGAGGGGTTGGGGGAAGCCCAGTGAATACTGAGGGCACCCTGAGCCCGGCGGCCAGCAGGGGATCGTCCCGGTAGAGCTCCCCGTCCCTGGAACGGATGCGGTTGGAATATGACAGGGAGGCGCTCGAGTTAAGGAGGCAAACACTGAAGGAGCGGGAGAACCAGCGTAAAGACGAGGGGAACCAGCGCCAGCATGAGCTGGAACTGGCCCGGCTGAGGAGCAGCGAGGCCCCGGCTACGGTGAGTGAGGGGGGACCCAAGCCTACAAAAAGCTTTGCTAAGGGCTTCCTGGCCCAGCAAGCTGCACAGGGTTGACCCTGCAGACAGGATCCCGTTTCTCCCCCCCTTATGGGACTCCACAGCCGTGGACGTGCACAGCCGAATGAAAGGGGCGGTGTCACGGAGTGTGGGGGAGTCCGGCCCTTCACCCCTCTTCCTGGGACTCACAGTGACTCTCAGCCAGCCAGTAAAACAGAGGGTTTATTGGACAACAGGAACACAGGATACAGCGGGGCTCGTGTTCAGAGCCAGGACCCCTCAATCTGGCCTTTCTGGGGGTTCAGGGTGTTTGGATTCCAGCATAAGATCCCCCTGAAATCCCACCCACCAGCACCAAACCGAAAACTGACCCAACCCTCTCCACTCAGCTCCTTTTCCTTTGTCTAGCTCCCCGGGCAGCGGTGTTGACCTCCCCTCACCCCTGCCTAGCTCATGTTACAGGCTGAATACTTGTCCCTCACCTAAAATCCTCCCTGGCTCTCCCATCTCCCACACAGACACCCATCTCCCACACAGACAGCCCCTACTCCATCACAGGCGGAGGCAGGGGACTATGAACTGTTCAAACAGGCCCTGCTGCGCGAGTTTGGGCTGACTCCCGAGATGTACCGGGAGAGGTTCCGGAGTCAGTATAAAACCCCAGAGGTCTCATATCTGCAACTAGCCGTCCGCGGGGCCCAGACGAAGGGAGACGTGATTAAACCGCTGGTACTGGAGCAACTGTATGAGGGGTGCCCATCCGACCTGAGGCTGTGGTTGAGGGACCAAAAGCCAGAGAACCCACGACATGCAGGGCGGCTGGCTGATGACTTTGTGAAGAGCCGGTCGCGGGTGGCAGGGAGGAGTCCCAAAGGAACAGGCTCGCCACGATGCAGCGAGAGAGTCATCCCGGGACCTCCAGAAGGGGGAATAGGGAGAACCCCCCTCCCAAGGGGAACGCCCAGCGTCAGGGACAACCACCCGACTCAAGGGGACCAACGGGACATGAGCTGCTATCAATCTGGCCAGAGGGGGCCACATCTGGTCCCAGTGCCCCAGGCTCAAAGACAGACTGAGCAGACCGACCCCACACCGGGTTAACTTGGTAGAGACCGAGTCGGATGAGGGGCAGCGTTCGCAGGAAAGCGGGGGCTGGCCACACGCCACCTGCAAAGGAGGGACGAGGGCCCCAGGTCAGCTCCTCTGAGGGGCTGGATGCTCCAGGCTCCGAGTTTTGGGTTTACAGTGTGGTGTACGGGGCTACCCCTCCGGAAAGAGTACCTTGTTTCCCTGGAGGTAGATGGGAGGAAGGTCACTGGGTACTGGGACATGGGCGCAGAGGTGCTGCTGGCCCGGCCCGGGGTGGTGGCCCCAGATCGGATGGTGCTCAACACCTACCTGACCGTGAGGGGTGTGAGCGGCACCCCATTCAAGGTGCCTGTGGCAAGGGTACACCTGAAGTGGGGGGCCAAGGAGGGCCCCAAGGACGTGGGGGTACACCCCCATTTGCCCACGGAGGTGTTAATGGGGGGCGACCTCGAGGGCTGGCCAAGCAACGCCCGGGGTGCCCTGGTTCGTGACCCGTAGTCAGAGTCGATGCAGGACACTGCGCTCTGACAACGGGGAAGGTACTTAGGCGCAGGACCCTAACCTGGTGGGGAGGGAACGCCCAGAGACACGGCCCAGAGAGGTTGAGAGAGCAGGTCCCCATCCCTGTCCCAGCTGCTGAGTTCTAGGCCGAGTGGCAGAAATATCCCTCCTTGCGGAAGCCAGGGGACCTGGCTGACCTCAGTCGGGGACAGACCATGAGGAGAGGTTGCAAGGAGAGGTTCCGGTGGGAGAAGGGGTTCCTGTACCGAGAATGGGCTCCCCCCGGGGAAGTGGAGTCATGGGGGATCAGGAGGCATCTGGTGGTTCCCCAGAAGTTTTGCCACAAGCTATGGTGTTGGCCGTGTGTGGACATTGGGAGGAGCAGGGAGAGGACCTTTAGTGGATCTGTTCCCGGGGACAAAAGCTGGTTCCCCCCTGGAGGCGATTCCCCTCTCTGATCAGCTGACCCTGGCCCAGCAGGCTGAGATCAGAGGTGTGCTGCATCTGTACCGACAGCTGTTTTCCAACCAGCCTGGATGCACTAATTTGACTGTCCACCGGGTGGAGACCGGGTCACACCCCCCTATATGATTCCCCCCTTTTCGGGTCACCGGAAAAACTGCCCAGGACCTAGAAAGAGAGGTCAGGGACATGCTGGCCTTGGGCCTTGCCAGTGGTGCTGGTTCCCAAGAAGGACGGGTCGATCCGGTTCTCTGTGGACTATCGAAAGCTCAATGCCATCACTGTATTGGATGCCTACCCCATGCCCAGGAGAGCTCGGTACCTCACCACCATGGATCTTACTAAGGGCTACTGGCAAGTGCCGCTGGACGCAGATGCCAGGCTGAAATCGGCCTTTATCACCCCTCTGGGGCTCTACGAGTTTCTGACCCTGCCCTTCGGCCTCAAGGGAGCGCCGGCCACCTTCCAGCACCTGGTGGATCAGCTAGTGAGGGGGATGGAAAGTTTTGCCGTGGCATATATTGACGACATCTGTGTCTTCAGCCAGTCCTGGGAGGAACACGTGTCCCAGGTTAAACAGGTGCTGGACTGACTCTGAGAGGCTGGGGATGGCAGAAGTATCTTACCTGGGCCATCGGGTGGGGAGCAACTGCCTAGAGCCGGAACCAGCCAAGGTGGAGGTGATCAGAGACTGGCCCGCTCCCCAAACCAAGAAGCAGGTCCAAGCCTTTATCGGGATGGCGGGGTACTATCGAAGGTTCGTGCCCCACTTTAGCGCCATAGCCATCCCCATCACTGAGCTGTGCAATAAGGGGAAGCCAGACAAGGTGGTCTGGACCGAGGAGTGTCAGCAGGCTCTCTGGGCGCTGAAGGAGGCTCTGGTTAGTGGCCCAATACTGGCAAACCCAGATTTTGACATGCCCTTTATGGTGTTCACTGATGCCTCAGACACGAGACTGGGGGAGGTGTTGATGCAGGAGGAGGAAAAGGGGGAGAGACACCCCTTCGTGTACCTGAGCAAGAAGTTGCTACCCCGGGAGCAGAACTACGCGGCCATCGAGAAGGAATGCCTGGCCATGGTGTGGGCCCTTAAGAAACTGGAGCCATATCTCTTTGGGCGCCACTTCACCGTGTACACCTACCACTCTCCCCTGACCTGGCCGCACCAGATGAAAGAAGCCAACGCCAAGCTCCTGAGGTGGAGCCTGCTCCTGCAGGACTATGACATGGACGTGGTCCATGTGAAGGGAAGTGCCAACCTGATAGCGGACGCGCTGTCCCGGAGAGGGGGCCCTGAACTTCCCCGGGTCACTGGGCAGAGTGACCCCGCTCAGTTCAGTCTCGAAGGGGGGAGAGATGTGCTGGAGTAGGGGCTGTCTGTGTGGGGGTTGGGAGAGACGGGGAGGACTTTAGGTGAGGGACAGGTATTCGGCCTGTAACCTGAGCTAGGCACGGGTGAGGAGAGGTCAACACCTCTGCCCCGGGGAGCTAGACAAAGGAGAGAGCCGAGTGGAGAGGGGGAGTCAGTTTCGGTTTGGGGCTGGGTGGTGGGAGTTCAGGGAATCCTACACTGGGATCCAAGCGCCCTGAACCCCAGAAGGGCCAGATTGAGAGGTCCTGGCTCTGAACACTAGCTCTGCTGTAGCCTGTGCTCCTGTTGTTCAATAAACCTTCTGTTTTACAGGCTGGCTGAGAGTCCCTGTGAGTCCCAGGAAGAGGGGTGCAGGGCCGGACTCCCCCACACTCCGTGACAGTCTCCAACACCTTCAGTTGGCACCTTTGCAGAGGAGGGGCCCAGGCCATCAGTTGCTAGGAGACAGAGTGTCAGGCATTTAGGTGCACTGGTCTCTTGCTTTGCTAGATACTTAAGAACTGCATAGGGGACACTGAAGCACCAACACAGCATTCACAGACCCCCAGTAAGAACAGTCCCCCTTCATCACATCTCTCCCCCCTTCGAGACCGAACTGAGTGGGGTCACTTCAGCCAGTGACCTGGGGAAGTTCGAACCCACCTACATTCCCATGGATGCCCCAGGATCCCCCCAGTTATGGGGGAAGAGTTACCCCAGGCCATTCCAGTTTCCTGCCCCCCTTTAGGTCGGGGGGACTCAAGGGCACTCGCAGTTGGCAGGTGGAAAGGCTTATGCAGCCCAGGGCTTTTCGTCACTCCAATACCCCTGGGGTTCAAGCTGGGCTGGGGTCTTCTTCCCGCGTTCCAGTCTGGGGGGGCTGTGATTTGGGCTCTCTTGGTTCAGAGCCCGCCTTTTGACCCTTGCCCCCCTCTGGAAAGGCTCCTCTGTGCTGGGCAAGGGTCCTAGATGGGTAAAGACCCCAGGCCAGTAAAAATTCCGTAGCAGCCTCTGCTGGGTACGCCAGGTTCCCTGGTGCCCTGAGAGGAGGATGTCATGGGCCCAGCACAGCAGTTGGCGGCGATACTTCCAAGGTACCACCAGCTGCCTCCTGATCCCTCCTGACTCCATTTTCCCTGGGCGAGCCCATTCTCGGTACAGGAACCCCTTCTCCCACAGGAACCTTTTCCGGCAACCTCTTCACATGGTTGGCCAGTTCCCTTATTTTCCGCAAAGAGGGATCTTTCTGCACCTCGGCCTGGAACTCAGCAGCTGGGACAGGGATGGGGATTTGCTATCTCACACCGGCTGGGTCTGAGGCCGCAGCCTCTCTGAGCCGAGTCTCTGGGTGTTCCCTCCCCACCAGGTTGGGGCCTGCGCCTCGGGCAGAGTACCGTCCCCATTGTCAGAACGCAGTGCCCTGCGCCGACTCTGATTCCGGGTCACGACCAGGGCACCCCGGGTGTTACTTGGCCAGTCCTCAAGGTCCCCCCCCCATTAACACCTCTGTGGGCAAATGTGGGTGTACCCCCACGTCCTTGGGGCCCTCCTTGGCCCCCCACTTCAGGTGTACCCTCACCACGGGCACCTTGAATGGGGTCCCGCTCACACCCCTCAGGGGCAGGTAGGTGTTGGGCACCATCCAATCTGGGGCCACCACCCCGGTCCGGGCCAGCGTCACCTCTGCGCCCGTGTCCCAGTACCCAGTGACCTTCATCCCATCTACCTCCAGGGGAACAAGGCACTCTCTCCGGAGGGGCAGCCCCGTGCCCACCCTGTAAACCCAAAACTCGGAGCCTGGAGCATCCAGCCCCCCAGAGGAGCTGACCTGGGGCCCTCCTCCCTCCTTCCCAGGTGGAACGCTGCCAGCCCCCCTTTCCTGGGAATGTTGCCTCTCACCCGACTGGGTCTTTACCCAGTCAACCCTCTGTGGGTTGAGTCTGCTCGGTCTGTCCCTGAGCTTGGGGCATTGGGCCCGTATGTGGCCTCGTTGGCCACATTGATAGCAGCCCATGTCTCGTGGGTCCCCTCGAGTGGGTCGGATGGACCTGACGCTGGATGTTCCCCTTTGGTGGGGGTTCTCCATAGGCCCCTGCTGGGAGGTCCCATGGTGACTTTCTCGCTGCGTTGAGGCAGGCCTGCTCCTTCGAGACTTCTCCCTGCTATTCCCTGCCCGACTGTCCACAAATTGGTCGACCAGCTGGCCTGCGTGCTCCGGGTTCTCAGGCTCCTGGTCCATCAACCACAGCCTCAGGTCAGACGGGCACTGCTCATACAGGTGCTCCAGTATGTATAGGTCAAGCATGTCCTCTTTAGTTTGGGCCCCAGCTGTTCACTTGTGGGCATACTCGCGTGGGATCCTCACTGTGTAGCAGGAGGCGGAGGGAAGCTGATTGTCAGGGCTCAGGGCAGCTCCCTGCCAGGCTGAGCCGGTGTCTGTGCTAAGCTCGGCATCAATCAGGTGATTCTGGGAAGTTCGGGGTCCCCAGGCTCCTACAGGAGGGTGAAGCAGGTCACCCCTGCAGCAGGTTAAAGCTGCAGGGTGACAGTGGAGTTGCTGCCCCTGTGAACAGCTGCTGTAGCACTGCCTGGGCAGTACAGGGAGAGCCAGTTATACCCTCCCCCAGCCTTATCGGGGGATGGAAGCACTCACACCCTGGGGACCCACCCACCAGAGCTCTACTGGGGGGGGAGAGTGGCACCCACACATCCAGGATGTTGTAGGGGGGGCAGAGGTACCAGGACACCTGGGCGGGGGATGGGGGGCACCGAAACAGCCGGGATCTTACCTGGCAGGACATCGGCGCCTGCACCCCGACATGAGACGGGGGCGGGGGGAGCAGGAGCATTTCCCAGTTCCAGCCTGTCCCCGTCTGGCCAAGGCACAGAGCTCACAAGCAGAGTTTAAAGCTCCAGCTGCCAAACTGCAAAACAAGCTGGGCCCCGTGGCTGGTGCCTGTGATCCCAGCTCCTGGGGAGGCTGAGGCTGGCGGATCGCTTGAGCTCAGGAGTTCTGGGCTGCAGAGGGCTGTGCCGATCGGGTGTCCACACTAAGTTCAGCATCAATACGGTGATCCCGGGGAAGCTTAGGGTCCCCAGGTTGCCTAAGGAGGGGTGAACCGGCCCAGGTTGGAAACAGAGCAGGTCAAAACTCCCGTGCTGATCAGTAGTGGGATTGCACCTGTGAATAGCCCCTGCAGCATAGCCTGGGCAAGACAGTAAGACATGATCTCTTTTTAGACACCCCCCCATAGTGCCTGGAGGGGGGGATGGGAGCACCCACACGCTGGAGATTCTGACTTGGGGGAGGGATGTCCCCCTGCGACACGGATCTTGAAAAGAGGAACAGCGACACCCACACACCACAGAGCCTGGATGGGTGCAGGGGAACCACACACGGGAGCTAGTTCATGGGGTGGGGGACACACCCATATGCGCCATTGCACCATTCTTAATGATAAGAACGGGGGCATCCACTCAACACAGATCCTTAACGGGCGGGGGGACACCCACACACTCCACTATTAACCAGGAGGGACATGGGAACCAGACACCCCCAGTAGCGTGGAGAACTCCCCAAAACCACCGGATCCCTCATGGGGGGTAAGACAGAGGGGATTGTAATGGGGCCCGGTGCACCCACGCACCAGGGATTGTTAAGGGTTGAAGGGACAGGGACACCCACACACACTGAGATCATGGCCTTGGAGGAACGCAAACCCTCCACAGAAGGACCTGGTCTGTTCCATGATGGCAGCCCAGCCTGGATGACTCAAAGTCTCTTTTTATACAGGCACGCCCCAGAGATCCTGACTAGGGGAGAGAGACACCCACCCACCAGAGATCCTTAATGGTCTAGGGTGCACCCACACACCAGGGATTCTTATGGGTGGGAGGAATGGAGACAGCCAGACACACTGAGATCACTTCCTCCAAGGAGCCTGGGCCAGACAGGGAGACACAGTCCCCCTTTACATATCTGCCAGACAACCTTCCTCCCACTCCCTCCACACAATGTTCTTATTTGGAGGTGAAGCCAGGGAAATCCCATGGAGGATTCTTATCTGGGGAACTGGGGTGGGTACCCAGTTAGCACCAGAGATTGTTAAGGGCAGGAGGAACAGGGACACCCACCTCTGTAGCATGGGGGTGGGTCGCCTGCTGGGATCATCTGGGCATATTTCACCTTGTCAGCTCCCTGCCATTGCCTTGGGGGGCCCTTGTTCGCTGCCTCTGGCACCCAGTTTAGCCTCCTTCCTGAGGGCTGAAACGCTTTGATCTATCTTAGGTCTGTGGGATCAATGTGTGTCATGGTGTAATTCTGTGTTATTCGGGGGTCAGACTAGCTGAGCTAATGGCCCCTTCTGCCCTTAAATGCCATGAAAACATTTACCTGGTTTCTCCTTGCACCTGACAGACACCACGGTGAGGGGCCCAATAGAAGATCCTGGACACAGCGCTCTGGCTCTTACTTTACTTGGTGACGTCAGCGCTTTCCTAGAAAAGCTGCTGCTAAAGCGCTGGATTTGGGGAACGGTTCGGCTCCGATTCAGAGATCTGCCTGCGGGGTGTGAACCTGCCACGAGGAGCGGGAAACGCAACCAGCAACGGGGGCGTTGGCTGAGCTCCGGGCTGCCCCCGTGTGGCCAAAGCTTAGAACTGAGCAGCGGAGTTTAAAGCTGGCGCTGGGAGTGACCTGAACACGCGGGGCACGAAGGCTCCTGCGTGTAACGCTTGTTGGGTGGGCAGCTGAGCGTAGCTGATTGCCGGAGTTCAGGGCTGCACCCCGGGGTGCTGAGCAGGTGTCTGTGCTCAGGTTGGCCTCGCTATGATGGTTTCTGGGAAGTTTGGGGCCGCCAGTCTCCCTAAAGATAGGGGAACCAGGCCAGAAAAGGAGGCTTTCAAAACTCTGGTACGAATTGCCAGTGGGACTGACCCTGTGAAGAGCCGCTGCAGCCCCGCCAGGGAGAGCCAGTCTCTCTTTGTGCAGCCCCCTCCATTCCTCAGGACAAGGGTTGTGCTCAGAGATCTGTGCCCCGTGTTTTTACCTCCGTGTGAAGCGCGCAGAGCAAATAACCCTCAGCGCCTCAGCTCAGTTCCAGGCTCCACTTCCACTCGCTCAGGCAAGATGGTGCAGAGCAGGGCCGGCTTTAGGTCTATTCCACCAATTCCTCCGAATCGGGCCCTGGGCCTAAGAGGGCCCCACGTCCAGTGAGAATCCCTTCCCTGGCTAGAGGCGTCTTTTTAATTTTTACTCATCTGGCGGCGCTCTGGGTCTTCGGCGGCACTTCAGCGGCGGGTCCTTCAGTGCCGCCAAAGACCTGGAGTGAGTGAAGGACCTGCCGCCGAAGACTCGGAGCACCACCCAGTGAGTACAAGCCCTGCACTTCCTAAAGCCGGCCCTGGTGCAGAGGAGCCCCTGGGTGGCTGTGGGCCTGGGGAGGAGGCTTTTGATTTTTCGGCCTGACCGCTACGGGCAGCAAGGCCAAACGTCAGATGGCCTGCTCTCCCATCCACCACGCTCATCAGGAACCCTTAGTCGACAGGCTCGGAGAATGCGGGCATCGCCCCCCACTACCTCTCGCATGCAAAGCGAGCGCTCTGCCGCTTGAGCTAATTCCCCGCAGCTGGCCTGACTCTCAGGCACCGGGCAAAAAAAGGCAAGGGCTCTGTGGCCTTAAGCAGAACACAGCCTGAAATGGGGGCGGGGCGCTACCCAGAGCTGGGGAAGGGGGTCCAAGTCCCAGCCACGCTCCTTGGCACAAACTCCAACGCTCCCTCCCTTGGAGTGTGCCTGGGGTGACTTTCTCGCTGCGTTGAGGCAGGCCTGCTCCTTCGAGACTTCTCCCTGCTATTCCCTGCCCGACTGTCCACAAATTGATCGACCAGCTGGCCTGCGTGCTGCGGGTTCTCAGGCTCCTGGTCCATCAACCACAGCCTCAGGTCAGACGGGCACTGCTCATACAGGTGCTCCAGTATGTATAGGTCAAGCATGTCCTCTTTAGTTTGGGCCCCAGCTGTTCACTTGTGGGCATACCCCTTCGCCCGGTTGACCAGTTGTAGGTATGGGACCTCACGGGTTTTATGTTGTTCCGGAACCTCTTTCCTGTACATCGCAGGAGTCAGCCCAAACTCGTGGAACAGGGCCTGTTTGAACAGTTCATAGTCCCCTGACTCCGCCCCTTTCATTCGGCTGTACACATCCACGGCTGTGGAGTCCAATAAGGGGGTTAGAAACGGGATCCTGTCTGCAGGGTCAACCCTGTGCAGCTCGCAGGTATTCTCAAAGGCCGTCAGGAAGGTATCTATGTCCTCCCGCTCCTTACGCCAGGCCAGGAAGCCTTTAGCAAAGATTTTTGTAGGCTTGGGTCCCACCTCGCTCACCGTAGCCAGGGCCCCGCTGCTCCTCAGCCGGGCCAGTTCTAGCTCATGCTGGCGCTGGTTCTCCTCGTGTTTATGCTGGTTCTCCCGCTCCTTCAGTTCTTGCCTCCTCAACTCCTCTGTCATATTCCAACCGCATCTGTTCCACGGACAGGGAGCTCTGCCGGGACGATCCCCTGCTGGCCGCCGGGCTCAGGGTGCCCTCATTATTCACTGGGCTTCCGCCAACCCCTCCCCTAGGTATAGGTGGGCAGGGTCTCGGGTTGTCCTCGGCAGCAGTCTGGCCCCTCCCAGCCATGTCAGGCCCCGCGGCCCACACTGTATCTGTTGGGCGGCTTCCCTCTGGGACAGGGCTCGGTTCACCCAAGCGATCCTTCTCCTCCAGCTGGGCAATTAGCTGGTCTTTGGTGGACCTCCCAATGCGCAGCCCCCTCTGCCTGCACAGCTCCACCAGGTCTTTCTTAAGGTGCTTAGCATATATCTTCCTGCTGGCCACTCGCCGGTGTGTGCGCTCAGCTTCCCACCGGTTCCAGGGAGACCCCTTGTGCACCAGCCCTTCTTCAGGTCACTCCCTCTCGGCCAGGGTCGTGCTGCAGAGTCCTCCGCCCCTGGGACTGCTCCTGCAATCCCCCCGGGGACCCTGTTACAGCAAAGTCCTTTGCGCTGGTCACACGCTCCCGGGGTTAATTGCCTCCTGAAATCACCCCTTCGTTTTACTGCTCCCTAGTCACTTACTGCAGGAAGCGCCGTCCACGGGGTGCAGTACATTCCGCCCCTGCCACCAGCTGTCTCAGAGTGTGGGGGAGTCAGCGTCCTGCACCCCCAGCTTCCTGCGATTCACCAGGACTCTCAGGGACAGACCGAGCAGACCCAACCCGCAGAGGTTTGACTGGGTAAAGACCCAGTCGGATGAGGGGCAACATTCCCAGGAAAGGGGGACTGGCAGCGTTCCACCTGGGAAGGAGGGAGGAGGGCCCCAGGTCAGTTCCTCTTGGGGGGGCTGGATGCTCCAGGCTCCGAAGTTTGGGTTTACAGGATGGGCACGGGGCTGGCCCCTCCGGATAGAGTGCCTTGTTCCCCTGGACGTAGATGTGAGGAAGGTCACTGGGTACTGGGACACGGGCGCAGCCAGTAAAGCAGGTGGTTTATTCAGATGCCAGGAACACAGTGCAACACAGGTCTTGCAGGCACAGAGAACCAGATCCCCGCTGTTAGGCCCATCTAGGAGACAGAGTGTCGGGCATTTAGGTGCACTGGCCTCTTGCTTTGCTAGATACTTAAGAACTGCGTAGGGGACACTGAGGCACCAACACAGCATTCACAGACCCCAGTAGGAACAGTCCACCTTTGTCACAAGGGTTGCGGAGCCCTAGCAGGGGTGAGGCCGGGAGAGCAGGACCGCGGGGCTCTGTCCGGGGTAGCGGGGCTCTCTCCGGGGTGTCCGGGCACCGGGGCGCCGGAGTTGTGGGGCTCCTGCCGGGAGAGCGGGACCACAGGGTGACGGGATCTGGCTGGGGTGTCGGGGCCCTGGGGCTCCAGCGAGGAGAGTGGGCCTGCGGAGTTGCGTAGTTCTGGCGGGGGAGCGGGACCGCGGGCTTGCGGGGTTCTGGCCGTGGGAGCGGATCCGCGGGACTTGCCGCGCTCAGCTGGGACAGCGGGATCGCTGGGATGCGGAGCTCCGGCCGGGGGAGCGGGACCAAGGAGTTGCGGGGCTGCTGCCAGGAGAGCGGGGCTCCATGGTTGCGGGCTCCTGCCAGAAGAGCGGGGGTGCGGGGTTGCCAGGGGATCGCGGTTTTGCGGGGCTCCGGTCCGGCGAGTGGGGCTGCAGGGTTGTGGGGCTCTGAGTGGAGAGAGTGGTTGCTGCACTTCGTCTGGGGAGTGGGACCGCGGGGTTGCAGGGCTCCTGCCGGGAGAGCAGGACCCAGTGTTGCGGGGCTCGGTCTGCGTTAGCCGGGCTCTGTCCGGGTTGGCGGGGCTCTGTCCAGCGTGTCGGTGCCCCGGGACCCCGGCGGCGAGAGTAGGTCTGGGGAGTTGCGGACTCCAGCCGGGAGAGCGGGGCTGCGGGGTTGCCGTGCTCCGGTCGGGGAAATGGAGCCGCGGGACAGCGGGATCGCGGGGATGCGGAGGTCCGGCCGGAGATGCGGGACCAAGGGGTTGCGGAGATCCGGCCGGGAGAACGGGTCTGCTGGGTTGCGGGGCTCCAGCCTGGGTAGCGGGACGCGGTGTTGCGGGGCTCTGGTCGGGAGAGCGGGGCTGCGGACTTACGGGGCTCCTGCCGGGAGAGCGGGGCTGCGGGGTTCCGGGGTTCCGGCCAGAGAGGGGGGCTGCGGGGTTGTGAGCCTCTGACCGGGAGCTCTGGGGTTGCGAGGTTCTGGCGGGGACGGGGAGCTCCGGCCGGTGGGAGCGGGACGAAGGGGTGGCCGTGCTCCGGTCGGGGAAACGGAGCCGCAGGACTTGCCGCGCTTGGCCGGGACAACGGGATCGCGGGGATGCGGAGGTCCGGCCGGGGATGCGGAACCAAGGGGTTGGGGGCTCCGGCCGGGAGCACAGGTCTGCTAGGTTGCGGGGCTCCTGCCGGGAGAGCGGGGCTGCCGGATTCCGGGGTTCCGGCCAGAGTGCGGGGTTGCGAGCCTCTGACCGAGAGAACGGGGCTGCAGGGTTGCCGGGCTCCGGTCCGGCGACTGGGGGTGGAGGGTTGCGGGGCTCCGGGACAAGAGAGTGGGGCTGCGGGGTTTCTGTACTTGGGCGGGGGAGCGGGACCGCGGGGTTGTGGGGCTCCGGCTGGGAGCTCTGAAGTTGCGAGGTTCTGGCCGGGGGACAGGGCCGCGGGGATGTGGAGCTACAGCCGGAGGAGAGGAAGAAAGGGGTTGCGGAGCTTGGTCCCGGAGAGCGAGACAATACTGTACCTGTCGCCTATGGTGAAGTCTTACTAATGTGGGACAGCCCGAGAAGAGGGTCTCTGCGACATTTATTGTGGAGATGCACGAAATAGATGTGGTTCTGAAGAGAGACAACTAAGAGGGTTGTGTCACCAAAATAGAGTATGGCTGAGAACGTAGCCGGGAAGAGTTCAGAGAGCGCCTGAGGACAAGAAGTCCATGTGTGGCAGTGACTATTTCAATGAGTCGCTATAGTAGTGTTTATAGCCTGCTCTGTTACTTCGGAGAGAATTAGAATGGATCACCTCTTTTGTAAAGTCTTTTCTATGTTCTGGACCCCGCGGACCCACCGAGGGAGCGGGATCCACGCTCCTCCGGCCGGCGCGCGACTCTCCGTACGCGCCCGCTCCCCGGGCAGCTCATTTCGTGGCATTTTTCTAGTCCATTTAGCATAGCGCTCTTGAAAAATAAACTACTTCACCGGAGCTTTTTCAAAAGCCTCAAGGAAAGAGCCTTGACAAGGCAACAGCACCCTCTGGTGGTTTCTAGGAAAAACTCTCTCTGTCGTGCAATAAGACTGGCTACAGCAGGGCTCGGCACCGTTTCAGAAGAGGTGTGCCCAGTCTTCATTTAGTCACTCATTTTTGAGGTTTCCCGTGACCGAAATACATATCAAGGTTTTCAGAAGGTCTCTTTCTTTATGTCTAAAATGTATAACTAAACTAATTGCATCCGAAGAAGTGGGTGTTCACCCACGAAAGCTCATGCTGCAAAACGTCTGTTAGTCTATAAGGTGCCACAGGATTCTTTGCTGCTTTTACAGAACAAGACTAACACGGCTACCCCTCTGATACTAAACTTTGTTTGTATGTATAGTAAATAAGGTTTCTTAAATGATGAAGACGCTTCATCTATATTGAAATTAAAATGGAGAGCGCCCCCGTCCCCATAATCCTCTGCCTCGAATTGGTGGCGAGGACCGGGCAGTGTGAGTGCACTGAAAATCAGCTTCTGTGCAGCCTTCGGCACACGTGCCATAGGTTGTCTAGCCCAGGTTAAGAGGAACATGCATTCCAATTTTACTTCATACAGTTCCAAATTGCATAGTTTACTGGGTTTACAGTCAGGATTTCACTTAGGCTCCACTACCTAGGTGTCTGAGTTTGAGCTGTAACAGCAATCTATGTGTATGCCTACACAGCTATAGAGCCATTTTAATCTAGCTATGGCTAAGCTGCTGCTTGTAATATTAGCCTCTCTATCCAGGCCCTTGGAGCTTTGGAAAGAATTAGTCTCGGGAATGAAGTTTCCTAGGCTCATTCTCGTTCCTGACTTTTGAATGCCTTTATTGGAAAAGTCGTCTGTCTTTTTGAGTTCCCCCTTCCTAGTTTCAAAATGCGGCTTATTACATTCTTTCTGTTTCTCGAATTCTTTAAAAACAACTTGAGGTATGGAATCTCAGTCGGGACAGGAGTCTTTGAGCAAATCTGCTGTAGAAATGAAGAGTTAGTCGGCCAGTGATTTGAAAGACACCCACGCTCGAATCATAGGGCAGCTGCAGACTAGAGCAATGTCCAGGTACGAGGGGACCATTTGAAATGTACGCTCTTTCAGAAAAGGACCTAGAAATGGTTTCAAAGCCTGCAGATACCATCAGCCACAGGTATTGGCGCAGGGTTTTGGTTTTTGCCGTTCTGGAGACAGAGCTCCTCTGCAACTACCTAAAGTTTAGTGTGTGCAGATGCAATAGCTATCTATCTATCTAATCACGAACACTAATAAGCATCTTTAATTTTTCTTGTTTAAGCGTTTCCATTTGAGCTCCCTCTGTTCTACTTACAACTTTATTCACTTTTAACAACGTAGCGATCTAGCTATCTGTCTAGCGATCTAACTATCTATCTAATCACAAACACTAATGAGCACCTTTTATTTTTCTTGTGTACGGTTTACAATTACAAATGGAACTTCCCCTGTTTCACTGACAGCATTTCTCAAGATTTATACAGTTACACTGTCTGTCTCTCGCTCTAGCTCGATCGATGGAGCTAACTAATCACGAACAGTGATAAGAAGCTTTACTTTTTCTCTTTGTAAGAGTCCCTGTTTTCCTGATAGCTTTACTCAAGCGTTATTCAGTTACTCGATCTGGCAATCTAGCTAGCTAGCTATCGGATCAGACAGGCACCTGAATACATAAGACATTATTAAATATAAAAAAGGCTCATTAACCTAAGACTTACACGGCTACCCCTCTGATACTTGTCAGTGAAACAGGGGAAGTTCCGCTGGAAATGCGTAAACAAGAAAAATAAAAGCTCATTAGTTTTAGTGATTAGATAGCTGTCTAGGTCGCTAGACAGCTAGCTAGATCGCTAGCTAGATCAATGTGGAGAAAAGTTGTAAGTAGACCAGGAGGAGTTCAAATGGAAATTCTTAAGCCAGAAAAATTAAAGATGCTCATTAGTGTTTATGGATAGCTAGATATGTAGATAGATAAGGTAACTGTAGAGCTTTTCAGTAATGTCAGTAAAACTGCCGCAGTTCCAATGGCATTGCTTAAACAAGAAAAATTAAAGATGCTTATTAGTGTTCGTGATAGATAGCTAGCTAGCTAGGTAGATAGATCCGTGCATCTGAACACCCTAAACTTTAGATAGTTGGCTAATCGCTGTCTCTAGAGCGGCCCAAAACCAACGCCCTGAGCCTGTGAGGTAGCTGTGAGCTGTGGGTAGCTGTAGGCTATGAAGCCATTTCTAGTTCCTTTTCTGAAACAGCGTACATTTCAAATGGACTGGATCCCCTAGTAGCTAGACATTGCTCTTGTCTGTAGCTGCACTATGATTCGAATTTCTCATATTTTCCATTTTCACACACGCAGATTAGTCTTATGGCCAGCAATGTAACCGAATAGAATTTGAAAGATGAGTCTAGGAGAAAGTGTTGCCTAGCAGTTGTTTGCACTGAACGTCTCCTTTTTAGGAATTTTCACAAACGGAGCTCTTCCAAATAGCCAGCAGTGGAACCGAATAGCATTTTTAGCGTGATTCCAGGAGAAATTCATTCCTACGAGTGATTTCGAATGAATTGCTCAGGTATAGCTGTTTTCACAGCGTAGCTCGGTCAAGTTGCTAGCTGTGCATCCGAATAGCAATTTTAGGATGGGAGCAGGAGGAATTCGTGCTTCCCAATAATCCGCAGTAAATTTCTCATGTTTCGCTGTTTTCACAACGTATAACTGCCAAATTCTCAGCAGTGTATCAGAAATGTAGAAGGAGTACGATTCAATTAGACTTTCCTCGCTCGCAGCGAAAAGGGTCATGTTTTGCTATTTTCACGGAAGGCGCTCTAACAAAGGGCTTAACAGTGCAACCGAATGCTATTTTATGCCTATTTCAAAGAGAAATTCGTACCTATCAGTGAGCTGCAATGACTCGCTCATGTTTAGCAATGTTCACGAAAGGAATCTCTACCAACTGTCCAGCAGGGGATGCTATTGGCTTGTGAAAGACGATTCTCAGAGAAATCTGTGCCTAGCAATGAACCTGAATGAATTTCTCATATGTATCAATTTTCACACTCGCAGATTAGTCTTATGGCCAGCAATGCAACCGAATAGCATTTGTAAAATGGTTCCAAGAGAAAGTGTTGCCTAGCAGTGCTTTTCACTGAACGTCTCCTTTTTAGCAATTTTCACAAAAGGGACTCTGCGAAATAGCCACTAGTGCTTTCGAATAGCAATTGGAGGTTGGTTCAAGGGGAAAGTCGTGTCTAGCACTGATGTGGGCTTAAGAATTATTCATTAGCTCTTTTCACGTGCCTAGCTTACATTTTGACAGAATTTCTGATGTTTAGCTATTTCACAAACGGATCTCTGCCAAATGGGCAGGACTGTAATCGAATAGCATTTTTAGGGTGGTTCCAGGAGCAATTCGTGCCTACGAATGATTTGGTATGAATTGCTCATGTGTAGCTGTTTTCACAGCGTATCTCGGTCATGTTGTTGCTGTGCATCGGAATAGCAAGTTGAGGATGGGAACAGGAGGAATACTTGCTTTCCAATGGTGTGGAATTCTTTCTCAAGTTTAGCTGCTTTGAAACCTTCGTACAAATCGTACATCTGTCAAATTGACAGCAGTGCATCTGAATAGCATTTGTAAGATGGGTCTAGGAGAAATTCATGACTACCAATAATCCGCAATGAATTTCTCACAGTTCGTTGTTTTCCCAAACGGATCTCTGCCAAATTGCCAGCAATGCATCGGAATAGCATTTGTAAGATGGGTCTAGGAGAAGGTGTTGCCTAGCAGTGGTTTGCACTGAACGTCTCCTTTTTAGGAATTTGAA
This sequence comes from Mauremys mutica, assembly GCF_020497125.1. Lineage (NCBI taxonomy): Eukaryota > Metazoa > Chordata > Testudines > Geoemydidae > Mauremys > Mauremys mutica. The sequence goes on from NW_025423162.1 coordinate 63,694, forward strand.
CAAACGGATCTCTGCCAAATGGGCAGGAGTGTAATCGAATAGCATTTTTAGGGTGGTTCCAGGAGCAATTCGTGCCTACGAGTGATTTGGAATGAATTGCTCATGTGTAGCTGTTTTCACATCGTATCTCGGTCATGTTGTTGCTGTGCATCGGAATAGCAAGTTGAGGATGGGAACAGGAGGAATACTTGCTTTCCAATGGTGTGGAATCCTTTCTCATGTTTAGCTGCTTTGAAACCGTTGAAATCGTACCTCTGTCAAATCGACAGCAGTGCAGCTTGATATCAAATTTTAGGCTGGTACCAGGAGAAATTCATGACTACAAATAATCCGCAATGAATTTCTCACATTTCGCTGTTTTCCCTAATGGATCTCTGCCAAATTGCCAGCAATGCATCGGAATAGCATTTGTAAGATGGGTCTAGGAGAAAGTGTTGCCTAGCAGTTGTTTGCACTGAACGTCTCCTTTTTAGGAATTTTCACAAACGGAGCTCTTCCAAATAGCCAGCAGTGGAACCGAATAGCATTTTTAGCGTGTTTCCAGGAGAAATTCATTCCTACGAGTGATTTCGAATGAATTGCTCAGGTATAGCTGTTTTCACAGCGTAGCTCGGTCAAGTTGCTAGCTGTGCATCCGAATAGCAATTTTAGGATGGGAGCAGGAGGAATTCGTGCTTCCCAATAATCCGCAGTAAATTTCTCATGTTTCGCTGTTTTCACAACGTATAACTGCCAAATTCTCAGCAGTGTATCAGAATTGCAGGAGGACGATTCCATTAGACTTTCCTCGCTCGCAGCGAAAAGGGTCATGTTTTGCTATTTTCACGGTAGGAGCTCTAACAAAGGGCTTAACAGTGCAACCGAATGCTATTTTGTGGATATTTCAAAGAGAAATTCGTACCTACCAGTGAGCTGCAATGACTGGCTCATGTTTAGCAATGTTCACGAAAGAAATCTCTACCAAATGTCCATCAGGGGATGCTATTGGCTTGTGAAAGACGATTCTCAGAGAAAACTGTGCCTAGCAATGAACCTGAATGACTTTATCATATGTATCAATTTTCCCACTCGCAGATTAGTCTTATGGCCTGCAATGCAACCGAAAAGCATTTGTAAAATGGTTCCAGGAGAAAGTATTGCCTAGCAGTGCTTTGCACTGAATGTCTCCTTTTTAGCAAATTTCACGAAAGGAACTCTGCCAAATAGCCACTAGTGCTTTCGAATAGCAATTGGAGGTTGGTTCAAGGGGAAAGTCGTGTCTAGCACTGATGTGGGCTTAAGAATTCTTCATTAGCTCTTTTCAAGAGCCTAGCTTACATTTTGACTG